>NC_053394.1:81229989-81529989 GCF_905171765.1 Bufo bufo | reverse complement strand
ATTACGAGAAACGGGCACTCCAATACACCTTTTATTACACATAAAGGAAGGCATCATACACACCCTTGAAAAATTATGATTGATGGTCTGCTGGTGACCCTCAAAAACATTAGGGGCGAGGGCCTGCTGCTGATCTGACCATCTAACACATTAGGGGTGAGGGTCTGCTGCTGAGCTGACCCTCTAAAACATTTGGGGGCGAGGGCCTGCTGCTGATCGGACCATCTAAAACATTATGGGCGAGGGCCTGCTGGTGACCCTCTAAAACATTAGGGGTGAGGGTCTGCTGCGGAGCTGACCCTCTAAAACATTAGGAGCGAGGGCAGCCTAATAAGCATGTTGATATGATGAAGGAGGAAGAGGACGAGAAAAGGAAGATTGAACCATATACCCTTTTTTGTGGTGAAAGGGGTGCATGGGAATACAGTGTGCTCAATACACCATAAAAGCCACATTTAGGCTCTAAGGCATTGGAGAGTGTTGCCCTGCCTTTGTTGGAACTGCTGTGTGTTCCCCTCCCCTCCTCGGTTGCCCAAGGATCTATGTACTCTGCCGCCAGCGTTGTCAGCTGGAAATCTTTGGAGCAATTTTTCCACAAGGACCTTCTGGTATTGCACCATTTTGCTAGTCCTCTCCACCACAGAAATGAGAGATGAGAAGTTCTTTTTGTAGAGGGGATCGAGAAGGGGGAATAACCAGTAATCGGTGTTGTCCAAAATGCGTAAAACGCGTAGGTCACGGGAAAGGCAGCCTAAGTCAGCCATGTGTGCGAGAGTCCCAACAGGCAAGACTTCGCTGTCGTCATCAGGATGATGACTCTCAATCTCCTCATCCTCTTCGGCCCCCCTACGCTGAACAGATGGAATAAACCTGCAATGGGTACTACCCTCTGTAGCAGAGACAACCGTCTCCTGCTCCTCCTCCTCATCATCATCATCCAATTCGAGCTGAGAAGACGAACTGAGGGTGGTCTGGCTATCACCCTATGTACTGTCTTCTCCCATTTCCACCTCTTCCACATGCAAAGCGTCCACCGTCATTGTGAGCAGCGAGCATTTCAGTAGACACAGAAGTGGGATTGTTACGCTAATAATAGCGGCATCGCCGTTCACCATCTGTGTTGATTCCTCAAAGTTTGGTAAAACCTCAGACATCCATGCCCACTCGTTGCTTATGAAGAGCGGAAGCTGACTGGAAAGGCGACGACCATGTTGCAGCTGGTATTCCACTACTGCCCTCTGCTGCTCACAAAGCCTGGCAAACATGTGGAACGTGGAGTTCCAGCGCGTGCTCATGTCGCACAACAGTCGGTGAGCTGGCAATTGCAAGCGCTGCTGCAGCGTTACAGACCAGCGGAAGCTGTTGATGACTTTTGGAAATGGGCACACACGCAGCGCACCTTCACCAGTAGCTCAGGCAAATTGGGGTAGGTTTTGAAAAACCGCTGAACCACTAAGTTGAAGACGTGGGCTAGGCATGGTATGTGTGTGAGCTTGCCAAGCTCCAAAGCCGCCACCAAGTTACGGTCATTATCAGACACAACCATGCCTGGTTGTAGGTTGAGTGGCCAGAGCCACAGCTCAGTCTGGTCCCTTATACCCTGCCACAGCTCTGTGGCGGTGTGCTGTTTGTCACCTAAGCAAATAAGTTTCAGCACAGCCTATTTCCGCTTTCCCACTGCAGTGCTACACTGCTTCCAACTACTGACTGATGGCTGACTGGTGAGAATTCAGAGGTGGAAGTGGAGGAGGAGAAGGGGGGGGGGGGTTGCAGCCAGAAAATGTAGGTGGTGCCGGAAATCCTGATGGAAGTAAAGCCCGCAATGCTTGGCGTCGGTAGAACCTGTGCCATCCCAGGGTACGAATCACTCCCGGCATCTGCAATGTTCACCCAGTGTGCCGTCACGCCTTCTCCCTTTTGCCACCCCACTGCCTCTTCCAGCCTGTTGTGGTGCTGTGGATCCCTCCCCCTCTGTACTGTTGTCCTCGCTCGGCTTGCCACCTTCCCAGGTTGGGTCAGTGATTTCACCACCACCGACTCTTCCACATCCTCACTCTGGTCATCTTCCTGACTTGTTGACTTAACAAGAACCTCACTTATTGACAACTGTGTCTCATCCTCATCATCAACCTCGTGAGACACTAATTGCCGTTGACTTATTGGCAACTGTGTCTCATCATCATCATCCACCTTGTGAAACATTAATTGCCGTTCCCCACTGTCATCTTCTTCTGACTGTGGATGCTCAAGAGTTTGGGAATCAGTACACAAGATCTCCTCACGTCCCTCTTCAAGCGGACTTGGCGAGAGGCCCAAATCAAGGAATGGCAATGAAAGAGCTCCTTGGAATATCCTAGTGTGGGATCACTTGTTTACCAAGACTCTCCATGGTGGGAGGAAGGAGGATCAGGGTGAGGATTCTGTTGACCAGACTCTTGGCTACTGAGACTGGACTTCGTAGAAGCCAGGGTGGTGCTTAACTGACTGGAAGCATTATCTGCTGCAATCCAACTGACCACCTGGTCGCACTGGTGTGACTTTGAGAGTGGTATCCTGCTCCACCCTGCAAACTGGGACATGAAGCTAGGTATAGTGGATAAGTGTGTTTCTTGTGCTCTGGCAGCAGGCACAGTTTCACCGCGCCCAGGTCCACGGCCTCATCAGCAGCACGGCTACTTCCCCGTCCCTTACTGTTTGCCTTGAGCATATTAAATGGTATATATGCTTGCAAGTATGTCACACGTACAGTAGCGCAGGTTTTGTAAGTGTATGCGCAAATAAATTACATTAAATGTCACAGATATTTAGGATGTGCAAACGTTATACGGAGATGTAGCGCAGGTAATGTTGCTGTCACCATGGTCTAAGAAAAAATTACACTGAATGTCACAGATATTTAGGATGCGCAAATGTTATACAGGAGATGTAGCGCAGGTAATGTCACTGTCAGCAGCGGCCAAACAATTGCGCTGAATGTCACAGATATATAGGATGCGCAAATGTAACACAACAGATGTAGCAGAGGTTGTGTCACTGTCAGCAGCAGCCAATCACTGTAATGCCAGTAACAAACATGGCTACGGCATTACAGTGAGCGCCAGTACTTCCCCGCATGTTTATTGGCTGCGTAGCAGCCAACAAACGTGCGGGGAGGAGACTCGAGCATCGCGCTCGAGCACACGTGGTGTTCGGCCGAACACCGCGATGTGCCGTGCATCACGATGCTCGAGTCAAAATGGTGTTCGGCCGAGCATGCTCACCCAACACTAATCCTCAGGATAGGTCATCAATATCAGATCGGCGGGGGTGCAACACCTGGCACCCCCACCGATCAGCTGTGTTAGGAGATGGCGCGTACAGTGCGCACGTGCCATCTCACTTCTCTCTTCCTGCTCTCCGCTGTAGGTCTATGGGACTGCAGCAGCAGACAGGAAGAGCGACGGGAGACAGCACGTGCATATGCTAAAAGTGTCCCTATAAGTGCCCCTTAAAACAACTGTTGATACGTTATAGAGACATCTCAAAGGTTTTGATCGGTGGGGGTTAAATTGCTCAGACTCACGCCAATTGCCAAAATGAGCACAGAGCTCACACTGGACGCTCTCGCGTTGCTGCAGGAGATAAACTCAATGGTAAATCTATGAGCCCATCTCCAACAGCGAGGAAGGACAGCACTCTGCATGAGCATTCTCCTCGTCCTAGCAATTGGTGAGGGTCTTAGCACTCGGACCCCACCTGTCACAACTAGGGATGAGTGAATCGACTTCGGATTCTTTAAAACTTTAAAGGTGAATACCTATATAATAAAAAGTTCTACAACTTTCTAATTTCCTTTCAAATTTTTATGTTTCAATTCTTGACCATTTTCACTATGTTGGCTACCTGTCAGTGAATGAGAGAGGGTGAATAAAATTCTTTTTAACACATTAACTCAAGAATATCAGTTTTACCAGATCCTAAAGAACAGCCATGTAATCCTGTCAGCTGCACAATACACATAGGGTGACGTGTGGTTGAAGGATCATCTGTAAAAATGTTTCTATCCAACTTAAAAGTTTTGTGAAATGAACACGTGGAGAAAGCATGATCCAGACCTGCTCTGACATCAGTCTATCCCTGCTGACAGGAAAGTGAGATTGATTTCTTCTCGCTGTTTGTGGGAACAAACCACATGCGATTTGCATTTGTGCCGCCTGAGGTCTGGCTCAACTCTTTCCAAGGTAAATACTGGGCTCTGCATCTTTAGCGTTCCTTTGACCAGAGTCCAACATGAGCGCAGTCCCAGGAGATACTGTAAATGTAGAGAAATGCTTGTGACCTACTTCACCCTCATCTGTGCACACAGAGACTCCACAACAGCGGACTGTGCACCCACAAAGATAAAACCAATTAAAGACGAGAAACTGAAGGCCAGGGGTTCATTATACCCAGGGGCAGCCTTAGGTTAGATGGCACCATGTGCAAGATGCCTTATGGGCACCCCCTCCACAACCACCATAGATTTTAAAATCAGACATATTAAACAAATAAAATAACGCAATTAATTAACATTGCTGCTATGTTATACATGGACGGCCTGAGCCTGCCAGAGCAAGAATCACTCATACAGGTTGTTGTCTGTTCCGGCTGATGGGATCCACTCTGACATCTATATACTAAAAAGGTCATACGGTATACACAAAAGTTAAAGTTAAATTAAAATATTTAAATACAAAGTTAAATATTCACCTGTTTCCAGGTGGTGCTCCTGCCAGTAGTAGTGATGTGACTGGATACGGCACGTGACCACTGTAATAGCGGTTGCTGTCTGCCGATGTCCCCCTGCTTACCGCCGCGGTCCCGGGCTCCGTGTTCAGCGGTGAATCCGCTCCATGGTTCCCTTCCGCCTGGACTAGCTGGCTCATGTGCCAATCCTCTTCTAGAGGTATCAACTAGTGTTGGTCGCGAATATTCAAATCACGAATTTTAATCGCGAATATCGCCACTTTGAGAATTCGCGAAGATTTAGAATATAGTGCTATATATTCGTATTCGCGAATATTCTAGATTTATTTTCATCAGTAACCTCCCTTCTTGCTTGTGGGCCAATGAGAAGGCTGCAATGTCTTTGTCTGAGCTTAGCAACATCTCTAGCAACCAATAGGAAAGTTGCCTACCCCTTACTATATAAGATCCTGCCCAGCAGCCATTTTCTACAGTTTTATGGAGTTCTGAGAGAGACAGCAGTGTCATTGCTGTGCTCTGTACTTTCCTGATTAATTACGTTAGTTAATTAGTTAGTTAGTTAGTTAGTTAACTTATATATAATTCAGATAGTTAGTGGGAGATAGTCAGTGTAGGTTAGATTGATCTATAGTGTAGCTGATAGGTTCTGCTGTCCATACATACATGCTACAGACATAGTGCTGTGATGTCACAAGTTCACAACAATACTTAGTGCACCAATCAGTAATATGCTGTCAGACCTGCTAAAATGTGAAGTTGCACGTATTGCGCAAAAATATGCGCATCATTAATTGTCAATTTGTGCAATCGCGAATATATTGGAGCACTCTATCAACATATAAAGCTATTGTAATGTTCTGCCGTGCCAACCATTTTCTCCAGTCTCAGGAAACTTCTAGCAGCTTGAAAAATGTAGCAATCGTGACCCACGCCTGTATTGCGCGTGCAATACGCGCATATTACATTGCCGATTTTCGCAATCAAGAAAATAATTGTGAATTCTCGAATTCGTGAATATATGACGAATATTCGCGAAATATCGCAAATTTGAATATTGCCCCTGCCGCTCATCACTAGTATCGACCTGGTGTTCCTCTCGGGAAAGTCTATCCCCACCATCAGGGATACAAGGGGTTCACTTAGACAACGCCCTTAGAGGAGGTAGGACACGTGGCACAGTGGGTTCACACCGTGACAGCCACTGCAGCCCATCACTGTCCTCAGTGGTACTGTACCAAAAAAGAGTGAGTATACAATGTTTTATTGTTTGAAGATATTAGAAGGATCGACCAAGATTTGTAATTATCTTGGACAACTCCTTTACGGAAAGTGTCAAGGAGGGGACTCCTGTACATGAAGTTTGAAAACCCTAATAAGGGATAAAGAAGTGTTCCCTGGTGGTAGCCCATTAGTAAATACAACTTAAATATCACAAAGGGTGAGATTTATCAAAACTGATGTAAATGAAAACTGGCTTACTTGCCCCTAGCAACCAATCAGATTCCACCTTTCATTTTCAGAGCTCCTTTGGAAAATGAAAGGTGGAATCTAATTGGTTGCTATGGGCAACTAAGGCAGTTTTCCTTTGCACCAGTTTTGATAAATGTCAACCAAAGATTCTAATGTCCACATCTATCATACCACGGACTGTGTGGGTTTTTATTTAAGTGGTGTAGGTAGGTACTGCGCATACACATTGTACAGCAGCAAATAAATGTGAGCAGGATTGGATGATACAACACACAGGTACTGGTAGTAAAGTGATTCCATAAGGTCTGAAGACCCCAAACAATAAATGAGATATACGGTAGATTATAGATATACGGCATCCATACACATCTGTGCAGCCATAGGGTATTAGGAATATGCATGTGGTGGGTGGATAGAGAGATGGATGGATGGATAGATAGATAGATAGATAGATAGATAGATAGATAGATAGATAGATAGATAGATAGATAGACAGATAGATAGATAGATAGACAGATAGATGGACAGTGTAAATTTTGAGGTACACAGGTGCCACAAAAAAGTGTTGACGTTGTACCACTAATAACACTTAGGGGGTCATTTACTATCAGAAATACACCTATATTAGGCATATTTCTGGCACAGATTGCGGCGCAATAGTTATTTGCGCTACAATCTGCGACTTATCCCCGCTCACGCCAGATCTAAAAAAGTGGGTGTGGCCTGGGCGGGGATGGGGCCGGGCTGGTAGGCTCATCTCATTCATCATTTTCTATGCCTGTTTTAGGTATAGAAAATGGTGCAAACCTAAGACAGCTAGGAAGCTGTCTTAAACTTAGACCAGCGCTGGATACGCTGAAGTTATGTAGAGGTTGGTGCCTCTACATAACTTCGGCGGATCCACCGCCAGCTAAAGGCTTCTAAAACATCGGTCTTAATAAATTACCACCTTAGTCCCTATCTACATGATAGGGAATAAAAGTGTTGATCGCTGGAGTCTGACCGATGGGACCTACGGAGATCAGAAGAATAGGGGTCTGTGAGTGTTACCGAACTGTCCTATGAGAATGACCGTGGGCACAAAGGCTTATGTCGGAGTCCCATTATGGTGTCATTGAGCATATTGGGAGTATCAGATCTGCCACTTTTCCCTTTCCTTTTTTCTGTGGATGGTTTATCGTTGGCTACCTGTTACTGGGGTACCTGTTTTCTGCCCCTTTCTGAATGGCTGCTATTTTACAAAGGTGATAGGCAGGTCTGGAGCCTTGTCCGTCGCTGACACAATCACTGAAAATAATATCTCAAAAACAGTTGCAATAACAAACAAAATATCACTGAGGGCAACTACCTAAAATTTTACTTTCAATAAATACATCCTATAAAACAGATCCAACCAGGACCAATATATTCGTAGTACAACAGTCAAAGAGCTATCAGATAAGGACGGCTAGCAGCAGAATCGGGTAGCACCAATAGTCAATACCAGTCCCTAAGCTTGCCCTCAAAAAGTCTGCTCAACCCAGAGATACACCTTCATGGTAGGAGCACTCTCCTCGTACCTCGGCTAGCCTGTCCTTAAATCGCCCTACCTCATCCGATACACAGTACAAAAATCCAAATTGATACAGAGTACACAGTCCCAAAATACACAGTCCCAACACGTTTCCCCTTGTAGTACACAAGGTTCATCAGGGGACAAATGATTTCAGTGTAGTATCAAGATAGACAATAAAGATGCCCAATATAGGTCAATAAATAATCAAATGATAACAAAAGATAACAAAACCTGGAGAGCCCCAGACCTGCAGCGGTCTGTGATGAGTTCAAGAGACTATAGTAGGTCTCAGATACATATAAACAATATAATACTGATAATCAAATACATAAAAAACATGAGAACAAAGTTAACTGACACAGATGTACGTCATCCTCTCACAGACCAGCATGCCCGGCTGGAGGGCTCCAGGGGGCCTAAGATGCAGCTCGAACCTGGAGGAAAGAAGACATCGCCCCGCCCGCCCTCCCCCTTTTTACAAGTCGCGGTCCAGAATTAGAGGGGGGTTAGTCATCCAGCTTTGCTGGGGGGGACAATTGTGGACTTACTGATGGTTTATTGGTTATTTATTAAATGATTATTTATTGGTGATTTCATGATTAATATTTTATGTTACCCTTAATAAAGGACGGCGGCCATTTTGCACCATATTTCAGTGATTGTCATTATTTCTTAATAAGTTGTTTTATTGCTCATATGGCACTATAAAGCAGTGCTACATCCACCACTCCATTCACAGTTTGGTGGAACTAGAGGACCCCCATTCTCATGATCCCGGGTGGGTCCGACTGCTGTAGATAAGCATTATTTGTGACACGACCCATTTAAATGCCAACTGATAATTATAACAGATGCAATTTACAGTACCTTCACAACATGTGCTGTTCATACATTTAAAAACTAGGCTTAACGTGAATATCCAGTTATCATCATGTGGTTTTCTAGGTCCAAAATTCTGTATTGACCCATTACTTAATATATCTTTATAGTGGTCTGAGCTTGATTCTTCTGAAGGGAACTCCACAGACCCTACATAGATATACAAATATAACATGCTGACTGAACGCTAGCACTAGGGGGCATAAGAACTTACTGTATACTGCCTACCCATTGTGTAGAAAGGATGAGGATGCAGTATGTTTCAAAGACATAGCAAGAAAATAATCAGCACCAAATTTGCAACCTGCTTAGAAGGGATGATTTTTTTTTTGGACATGCTTTGAGATTTCCTTAAAAGGGAACCTTCCATCAGCATTTAAAGGGGTTTTCTGGGATTTTTTTGACTGACAACTTATCCTCTGGATAGGTCATCAGTATCTGATAGGTGGGGGTCTGACAACCAGGATCCACTGATCAGCTGTTTGAGAAGGCACCGGAGCTCACAGTAGCTCCGAGGCCTCCTCTCAGCTCAACACAGCTCTGTCCATTGTATAGCGGCTGTGCTTGGTATGGCAGCTCAGCCCCATTCACTTCAATGGGACTGAGGTGCACCTAGGCCATGTGACCGATGAACGTGTTGTCACATAATCTAGGCAAAGCTGCAAGAAGGTCACGGTGCTACTCTGAGCACCGGTGCCTTCTCAAAGAGCTCATCATAAGGGGTCCCTGGAGTCGGACCCCCAATGAATTAAACACTCTCAGAAAACCCCTTTAACTACTTAAACCACACTCACCCCTCAATAGTTGTTCTTGTCACTGACATATAGTCATTTGCCAAATAAATAAATAAAAAACTGGTGTACCTCAGCAGTCTTTATCTGATGTTTTCCTGTATGCATGATGCAATATATCAAGACGTCTTAGAAGAGGCAAAACACTTTAGAAATGAAAGAGAGAAAAGAATTTCTAGGGCTGCCTTAGGAAAGTAGTGTGATCTGTCAGGCTCATTTCCAAATTAAAGACTACCCTCGCCAAAGGCTGAAACACATTACTGTAATTCACCGTGTCTCCTGAGGTTTTTCATGAACTCTAAAGAAGGAACATGTGAAGGAGGCACAACAGAGATAGGCATCACACGTCTTCTTCAGAGCTTCATGGTGATCAATCATCGTTAAAGCTTAGAGCATTTATTCCGTACTAAATCCTTTTACTGCACATATACTCGTTGTCGAAAATTAGCAATTAGGCTCCAACCTAGTGGAAGGAGGAGTAACCAAGTAGAAATGTATGGATACATTTAAAATTAATATTTCATGATGGATTTCACCACTAGGGATAGTGGTGTTTTACAGAAAAATACAGGGAATGACTTCCAAATACTGCATTATCACAGGAGAACCCTTCATACAGGTCTACATTTTTCTCAACATCTACTACACATACTAGACGCTCTCCATAATGAAAAAGAGCATCCCCTCCCAGACAATGCATATACTTGCCTGTCTCATTTGCCCAAAAAGAATCACCCAAAAATTTGGGTTCTTTAAAATTTTAACGTTTTGGGAAATTTGGGATGAAATGGTAAAATCCATTTGGCTCATCCTTACTCTGAGGACAAATGCCAACAGGAAGAGATACATGCAATGAAAACACACACATGGCATAAACACTGCGGTTTTGTAGTCATGTGCAAAAAGTGTCTGCAAATGAGCTTCATATATAAATCGCATCCCAGATTTCACAGCACTTGAATAGAGATCAGCGGAGGCAAAGAGATCTCATTTTATAACAGCCCTTGTGCAGGGTGAGGTCTGCTGCATTGATAGAAGACAGCATATATGTATTCCATGCATGCTCAGCGACACAGTGGGCAGCACTAGAAATGCCATCCTGAGCATCATAGGTAAATGATGTCTTCATAACAAGCAGAGATGGCCTTGCGGTTCGCCCGGCAGTCGTTTCGCTGCGAACTTTGCGCGTTCGAACATGCGAACATATAGCGATATTCGTGCCCGCCATATTTTTTTACATTAGGAAGAAGTTTGACCCATGACACATCCATCAGGTGGTACAGGACAACCAATTGAGACGTTTCAGCACATGGACACACCTTATGAATAAATCTGATCTGGCCGCCATTTTACATTCACTCTTTTGCCAGTGTAGGGAGAGGTTGCTGTGTGGAGCAGGGACAGGCTGTTAGGGACACAAATCGCTATCAAATAGGGCCACAAAAGTCCTTTTAAGGAATGGTATAGGTGTGCTATCGATAGGTGTGACTTACTAAGGGGTGTAATATACTTATAATATACTTTCTAACATAGAAAGTATATTATAGTGCAATTGTATTATGCAGCAGTTGTGTGCGGTTCTGCTGCATCACCGCATCTACACAGAGTGAAAAACACTATTTGAAGAAATAATTTCTACTGGTGTGATTTACCAGTTGCCCCCAAAAAAATGATTGAAGCAGGGGTGTTATATACCAATAATATACGTTCTATATAGTGCATTTAGGTAGTGCAGTATTTGTCTGCGGCTTTGCTGCATTACCACATCTACACAGAGTGAAAAACAGTATTGGAACCAATAATTTCTACTGGTGTGATTTACCAGTTGCCCCCCAAAAAAACTGATTGAGGCAGGGGTGTGATATAACTTCTTCCACAAATACTGCTCTTCTATAGGCACTTTTGTCACAGGGTCATTTTGAAAATGACAGGCAGAGGAAGAGGCAGGCCATTCCCCAGGGGTGGTAGGGGGTCGGGCAGGAACACCAGGCCGGAGCCTAAGTGGGAAGTTGCAGAAGGTGCGTGTGATTACATCAAAGGACGCACCAGACTTGGTTGAGTGGCTCTGCACACTCCTCATCCTCTCTATCTGCACCCTCTTCACTCTCTGTTGTGTCCACCCCCAAAGACACCACCACCATATCCCCTCTGCTCGAGTCAGAGGAATTATTTTCCCATACATTCCAAGACCTTACCGATGCGCAGCCATTCTTGGCATCGGATCAGGAAGAGGAGGTAGCAACGGTCGCCACCCAGCAGTGTGGCGACAGAACCCAGATAATCCCAAGGAGGGTGGTCCCCGCTGTTGCTGCCTACTCCGAGATCTCTAATGTCAGTGGTGGTGAAGGTGACGAATCCGATGATGACGTGTCGATGGACGTCACGTGGGTGCCCACAAGAGAGGAAGAGGAGGGGATTTCAGAGGGAGAGACAGAGCAGCAGATAGGGAGGAGAAGCAGGCAGAACTTACAGTGCACAGGAGGCAAAAAGCAGACTGCTAATGTATCTGGAACGAAACATCCACCATGCACGGTCACATCTGGCACTCCCAGGATGCCGGCACATGGCTCCGCAGTGTGGGCTTTTTTTAATGTGTCCGCTGCTGACAATAGTGTCGCCATCTGCAGCCTGTGCTGTCAACGCATAAGTCGCGGTAAGCCCAACACTCACCTAGGGCCGACCGCCTTAAGAAAGCACCTGGCCTCCTATCACCGAGCCCAGTGGGAGCAACACCGTCAGAACCCACAAAGCCACACTCCCGGCGCGCCACACTCCTCTCTCCTCCCAGTTATCCTCCACTCCACCTTCCACCGTGCCATCGTCGCGTTCATATGGCAAAAGGCAGGCTTCCTTGCCCCAAATGTTCGAGCAAAAAAAGATGATGATGCCGGATAACCCTCTTGCCCAACGGCTGACCGCTGGCTTGTCAGAACTGCTAGCCCACCAACTACTGCCATATAAACTGGTAGACTCAGAGGCCTTTAGAAAATTTGTGGCCATTGGAACATCGCAATGGAAGGTCCCGGGAAGGAAATATTTCTCCCAGAAGGGCATCCCAGAGCTATATGGCCACGTTCAGCGGCAAGTGAATGTATCTCTGGCACACAGTGTCGGTGCCAAGATACATCTAACCACAGACACGTGGTCTAGCAAACATGGGCAGGGAAGGTACATAACTTTTCCTGACCACTGGGTGAACCTTCTGACAGCCGTCAAGCATGCAACCCGTGGCACCCTTGTAGATTTGGTGTTACCGCCACGGATTGCATGCAGGACTGCCTCTTCTTCTCCTCCTCCTACTCCATCCTCCCTCTCCTCCTCGTCTGACTCCTCCTTTTCCGCTGCTACCGTCTCTTCCGCTGCGCCCCCCAAGATCCCCAGAACCTATTTGACGTGCCAGGTGAGACGTTGCCATGCTGTGCAGCGTCTGTTGTGCCTGGAAGCCAAAATCCACACCAGTCCTGGACTCCTTTCAGCTTTGGGGTCACAGGCAGACCAGTGGCTAACCCCGCTAAATTTGACAGTTGGTAAAGTTGTGTGCGACGTGTCAATCTGCTGAGCGCGCTGAAACAGGGCAAAATGACACACGTGCCGTGCATGGCACACGTCCTGAACTTAGTCATGCAGTGATTCGTTGCCAAATACCCTGGGGTCCAGGACTCTGGCCATTTTAGAAGATCTTACACGGCCATGGCTCGCCTTGCTGACATTCAGCAGCGACACCACCTGCCCGTCAGACGTCTGATTTGTGACTGCCTGACGCGATGGAACTCCACCTTGTATATGCTTGATAGGCTGCTCCAGCAGAAACGTGCAGTTAATGACTACCTGTACGAACTCTGCGGCAGGACAGGTTCTGGGGAGCTTGTTTTTTTTTCACCGCGCCAGTGGCTGCTCATGCGCGACACATGCAGACTTCTGCAGCCATTTGATGAGATCACCAAACTGGCCAGTGCGCCATCAGTGACATCGTACCTTACGCCTTCTTTCTGGAGCGTGCATTGCGTCGTGTCATTGATCAAGCCTTTGAGGAGCAGGAGCTGGAAGAAGAGGAAGTCTCAATGCTGAATGAATTCCCAGGGGGGGCTACTCCATCTGAGACAAGTCAGCAGGTGTCTGAAGAGGAGTCAGAGGAGGATGGTGGCTGGGGGGGAAGAGGAGGAGAAACAAGAAGAGCATGCTTTAAACGTTTCTGGAATCCCTGGTGTTGTCCGTGAGGGGGGAGGAGAACGAGGATGACATTATCCTGGATGATGAGCAGGAGCCAGACCACTATACCGCTTCCAGTTTAGTGCAAATGGGGGCCTTCATGCTCCAGTGTTTAAAGAGGAACCCCAGTATAAAAAGCATAAAGGCCAAGGACCAGTACTGGGTGGCAACGTACTTAGACCCCCGATACAAACACAAAATGGCGGAAATGTTACCACCATCACAGAAGGCTGTCAGAATGCAGCACTTCCAGGCCTCGCTTCGAGAAATGGTGCATTCTGCTTTTGCGAGCGCTGGCAGAGGAATTTCCACTCGCAGAGAAACAGTTGTGGGTACCATAGCAGCAGCGCATGGATGAGGAGGGCGGTTTGAAGATGTGTTGGTCACTTTGGATATGAGATCATTCTTGCAGCCAATCCATCTACAGCCGTCCTCCGGATCCAGCCTCAGGGAACGCCTAGACCGACAGGTGTCCGACTACATCGGGTTAACGGCCGATGTGGACGCTCTGAGAAGCGATGATGCCCTGGACTACTGGGTGTGCAGGCTTGACCTGTGGCCAGAGCTGGCACAATTTGCCATGGAACTGTTGGCTTGCCCCTCGTCCAGTGTCTTGTCCGAAAGGACGTTCAGCGCAGCAGGGGGGATCGTGACCGATTAGCGCACTCGCCTAGCTCACAACAGTGTGGACTACCTCACATTTCTAAAAATGAATGAGGCATGGATCTCGGAGAAATTCAACACATGTGACGAGTCGACTATGTTTGATTGAAATTCCTCATGACAGCCCACAAATAACCGCCACCACCCAGAACAAATTATGGTCCCTGTCTTAGGTAAATACAGCTGCATAAAAGGCCTTTTATGTCTGTTGAATGCCTAATTTTTGGGGCCTGTACTGGCCGACAGTTACATATTTATCCTGTGAACGCCTAATGTACCTCCAGCCACAGAATCCAAAGTTCTTTGCTGTCAGGTAATGCATACTGGCTAATTTTTGGGGCCTGTACTAGCCGACAATTACATTTTTATCCTGTGACTGCCTAATGTCCCTCCAGCCACAGAATCCTATAAAGTTGTGTGCTGTCAGGTGAATGCCTATTGGCTAATTCTTGGGGCCTGTACTGGAGTGGCAAGTTCTCACAACAATACTTAGTGCACCAATCACTAATATCTCATGAGACCTTATAAAATGTGAAGTTGTGTGTACGACATTTTCAATTGTGGAACCTGTAAAGTTTTTTTTTCCCATATGGATGTACCCTTTGCTATTTGTGTAGAGTCCATTTGTTTAAAGCAGAATAATTCAATAATATAAAACATACAGGAGGCAATATACCATATAACATATACTCAGCTAGGGATTACCTTTGTCACAAGACCGTGTGCTACCTGGAATGACCTCTTTGGCATGGAGTATCCCTAATCTGTCCAGTTCCCACGCTTTATAGTGGTAAATGCCAGCATATTTAACCCTTACTGATATTTGTCATTTTGCATTGCATAACCTTTGTTTCAGTTTTGCAGGAGGATGAGATATAGGTTTAGTTTTGGTATCTCTATGCCTGTATATTAGATGCAGGAATAGATGCAGCACTTTGCCACACACCTGGAATTCCTGGAATTGCTGCTCTCCTGGGCTTGTATACTTGTATATTAGGTATTAGGGCACTGTGAGCTAATAAGGGGGCCCTTTTTCATAACCTCCATCAAATAATCAAAGTGGGGAGTAGGGACATTGATCTCACTCTGGAGGACCCAGTACTTTGTACAAGGATAGCAAAGATAACTCATCGATGGGTAGAAGGCAATGCTTCTTTTGACCCTCTGGTGGTGTTGTAAAGGACCTGAATTGCTAGGTTTCCCCAGACATCTCTGTATTCATTTTATTTTAGGGGTATCCATCTAAGAAATTATTATTTTTAAAGGGGAAAAAAACCTTTAATATTTAAAGGGCATCTGTCAGCAGATTTGTACCTATGAAACTGGCTGACCTGTTGCATGTGCGCTTGGCAGCTGAAGGCATCTGTGCCTAAATATGTGCCTGCATTGCTGAGAAAAATTTAGTTTAATATATGCAAATGAGCATCTAAGATCAACAGGGTAGTTGCCATTACACCTAGAGGCTCAGCTCTCTCTGCAACTGCCGCACTCTCTCCACTCTGATTGGCGGGGCCAGACGTTATGATGTTTTCAAGGATTGGCCTTGCCAAGCAAAGCAGAGAGGGCGCGGTAGTAGCAGAGAGAGCTGAGCTTTTAGATGTACTGGGAACACCCCCGTTGCTCCTAGAGGCTTATTTGCATACAGGGAGTGCAGAATTATTAGGCAAGTTGTATTTTTGAGGATTAATTTTATTATTGAACAACAACCATGTTCTCAATGAACCCAAAAAACTCATTAATATCAAAGCTGAATATTTTTGGAAGTAGTTTTTAGTTTGTTTTTAGTTTTAGCTATTTTAGGGGGATATCTGTGTGTGCAGGTGACTATTACTGTGCATAATTATTAGGCAACGTAACAGAAAACAAATATATACCCATTTCAATTATTTATTTTTACCAGTGAAACCAATATAACATCTCAACATTCACAAATATACATTTCTGACATTCAAAAACAAAACAAAAACAAATCAGTGACCAATATAGCCACCTTTCTTTGCAAGGACACTCAAAAGCCTGCCACCTATGGATTCTGTCAGTGTTTTGATCTGTTCACCATCAACATTGCGTGCAGCAGCAACCACAGCCTCCCAGACACTGTTCAGAGAGGTGTACTGTTTTCCCTCCTTGTAAATCTCACATTTGATGATGGACCACAGGTTCTCAATGGGGTTCAGATCAGGTGAACAAGGAGGCCATGTCATTAGATTTTCTTCTTTTATACCCTTTCTTGCCAGCCACGCTGTGGAGTACTTGGACGCGTGTGATGGAGCATTGTCCTGCATGAAAATCATGTTTTTCTTGAAGGATGCAGACTTCTTCCTGTACCACTGCTTGAAGAAGGTGTCTTCCAGAAACTGGCAGTAGGACTGGGAGTTGAGCTTGACTCCATCCTCAACCCGAAAAGGTCCCACAAGCTCATCTTTGATGATACCAGCCCAAACCAGTACTCCACCTCCACCTTGCTGGCGTCTGAGTCGGACTTGAGCTCTCTGCCCTTTACCAATCCAGCCACGGGCCCATCCATCTGGCCCATCAAGACTCACTCTCATTTCATCAGTCCATAAAACCTTAGAAAAATCAGTCTTGAGATATTTCTTGGCCCAGTCTTGACGTTTCAGCTTGTGTGTCTTGTTCAGTGGTGGTCGTCTTTCAGCCTTTCTTACCTTGGCCATGTCTCTGAGTATTGCACACCTTGTGCTTTTGGGCACTCCAGTGATGTTGCAGCTCTGAAATATGGGTGGCAAGTGGCATCTTGGCAGCTGCACGCTTGACTTTTCTCAGTTCATGGGCAGTTATTTTGCACCTTGGTTTTTCCACACGCTTCTTGCGACCCTGTTGACTATTTTGAATGAAACGCTTGATTGTTCGATGATCACGCTTCAGAAGCTTTGCAATTTTAAGAGTGCTGCATCCCTCTGCAAGATATCTCACTATTTTTGACTTTTCTGAGCCTGTCAAGTCCTTCTTTTGACCCATTTTGCCAAAGGAAAGGAAGTTGCCTAATAATTATGCACACCTAATATAGGGTGTTGATGTCATTAGACCACACCCCTTCTCATTACAGAGATGCACATCACCTAATATGCTTAATTGGTAGTAGGCTTTCGAGCCTATACAGCTTGGAGTAAGACAACATGCATAAAGAGGATGATGTGGTCAAAATACTCATTTGCCTAATAATTCTGCACTCCCTGTATAATAAAACATCATTTTTCTCAGCAATGCGGACACATCAGAACATGGGGCTAATACAGATGCCTTCAGCTGCCAAGTGCACATGTAACAGGTCAGCCACTGTTATAGGTACAAATCTGCTGACAGATGCCCTTTAAAATCTGGAGTAATTATCACCCCTGATCCCATATCGTATATTTTCCAGTTTTGAAGATGTCAGTAAATGGTCACATGCATAGAAAATCAATGATTTCTTCACTTCACAACATGCGCACAGTTCTGTATCATCTGTCAATTTTTAAACACTCTGTAAATGTCAATTTTTGGAATATTTATTTTCTGTTCAAAAATTGTGCAAGCCAACCCCCACCCCATGACTTTGTCCTATGTAGTGTTGAATAATACATAACCATGTTCAAGGCAGAACAGAGTTTTTCGGGAAATTCATGTTGTTGGTGGAGGTGACCTGTAATTATCTTAGTGGGAAAATAATTGCATGTGACAGGAGTGTGTATAATAGGAGGTCTGGAGATAAGAAGGGAACCAGATGGACAGTTCGTAGACTAATATGATAGATTATCCATCAGTTACTATTTCATCAACTGGCATAGATGTTGTAAAAAGTCCCACTCTGCTAACGACCCTTCATTTCCCTACTCTTGGCCTACACTCTCTAATCAGCCCTCTCTCTGCTAATTCTCTTCTCAGCTCTTACGAATATGCCCTATCAGGCTGAACTCTAAGGCTTCATTCACACATGTGCACAGACATGTATGGCCACACAAGGAGGCTCTATGGATCCATGTTACGGACTTCTCCATGTGCATCCACACTAAAAAATTAGTTGTCTGACTATGAAGATCCCTTTTACATGTGAGCCGGCCATCATTGGCTTTTTAGTATGGTTGTGGTCAAGAGAAGACTCTTTGGTAAATGATAGATTATGGGCAAATTTGTTGGCTGAGTTTCTTGGCATATATGCTGGGCATGGTGCTCAAGCGTAGCATGAACCTAGCCTTAGCCTGCACGGGCTGTGCTCTTCTTTTTGATCTGTCTAGATGGCTGTAGACATCAGATTTTTATTGATAGATCTTGCTGATTTTCACAGGATCCATCAACAATCTCATGTTTATACAGACTGCCAAGGATATCCTGTTGGGGGAAACAGGGATCAGCTAGATTGGGTTCTAACTAATCCATCATTTTGTTTCCTTGAGATGAAAAGAACTCTTAAGACTTTTCACACTAGCTAAATGGAACATTTTCTGATATTTTTTGCCTATATGGGATATCATGTCACAGTCTGAAAGAACGTTACTAACAAAAACAATAAATAATTTATTAGGAATAATAATGGGTGTAGATAAAATCAGGCGTACAGGAAATCAGAAGTGTGGAGAGGGGCCTCATAATATACCATCCACCACTCTGATAGCCTGACTAGATCACCTATGTATATGTGGCAAGAATCCAGTGTTGGGACACACTGATTGATATCTAGCCTGTATATACAGGGTGTGATATATGCAGCACTCAGTCTGGGGTTAATATATATAGAGTGCAATCCACTACTGAAGCTGCTCGTTATTGTGTCTGGCAAGCTAGTGGGTTCTCAGCTCGATAAGTGCAGTACAGTGGGTTCTGGTGGACCCAGATTCTGCTCCCCTGTTAGCTGAGTGATATGTGTTACTTAGCTGTGCTCACACATCGGCAATCGTGATCACAGTCTCACTGATGTAATGTGCCCTATGCACTGAGCACAGATGACATCATACTACGCTCTACGCGTTTCAACATGCCCTATCAGTTGCATGTATCATCAGGAGCGAGCTACACTTAGTTTGAGATGTCACAATCACTAAAGCACCGCACTGTAGCGTGCGTCTCTCAGCGCTGTGATGGCCGTATGTGACCAGCCGCACGCCGGGTATAAGTAATCTAAGACCCGCCCCCATGCCGGTGGGTGCCGGCTCCAGCATCCAATCAGGGATAGTGACGCATCCTCTGATGCGCTCCCTGACTATATCGTCGCCCTCTGCAGCGTCATACCAGCACGGGGAGGAGCATCGCTATGCTCTCTTTCATATGAAGAGGAATATTCTGATGCGATCATTAAGCTGTCAAGGGACAGCGCTTAGAGAAGATGGTCAGGGTATTACAAGGAGGTCGATTAAAGAAGGAAACATCAGTAAATGCCTAAATAAAGCAAAGTAGGTGACATATTTAAGTTGGAATGTATACTTCAAATTGCACCACTAAGCATAAGATGATATAATAACTAGTGGCTTAACATGGGATAGGCAATCGCTATGAGGGCATATTAGAAGCGCTGCTGAATACATGCAGCTCCATGATAATACAAAGGAGCTCTAAATAAAACAGGCAAATGACAGCGCCTCATTTAGTCCCTTGGGGTGAACAGTGTCTAGTTTAAAAATCCATTGTGTCTCTTTGCGGAGCAATGATGAATCAATGTCACCTCCGAATTACATGTTCAATCCCCTGGACCCGCAGCACGTCTGGATTGCCCTCATGAAGCTCACAGACATGACGTGCGACAGATGTAGCGTGCTTGTTCTTAATATCCAATAGATGTTCACCAAAACGTCTCCGTAGCTCGCGCCTGGTTTTCCCCACATACTGTACACCACACTCACAGGTGATGAGGTACACTACTCCCACTGATGTGCATCTGATGAAGGATCTGATAGAGAATCTCTCCTTCGTTACTTGGCTCATGAAATATGGCCCCTTCATGATGTTGTTGCAGATGACGCATTTGCCACATGGAAAGGTGCCAGTGAGTGTATTCCTGAGCCAAGTATCCGATGTGGGATGTAGATAAATACTGTGGACCAGACGGTCACGTATATTAGAACTGCGACGAAATGTAATGGCGGGACAGTCTGACACTAGTACACCAATGTCAGGGTCCGATTGCAAGATGGGCCAGTGTTTCTGAAGGATCTCACGTATATGTGTTTCTGCTTTATCATGTGTGGCTATGATTCTCGGGAGATTTTGGTCCAGTGGCCTCTGCTTAGGGATCAATAATTGATCACGGTTAACACTCATCGAATGATTGTAAGCCTTTCTGAGTGTTTGCTCAGGGTACCCCCTGCGTGTAAACCGTGACCGCAGGTCATTCGCGGCCACCTTGAAGTCCCTCAATTCTGAGCAGTTCCTCCTGGCCCTCAGATACTGGCCTTTAGGAATGCCACGTCTGAGGGCCAGGGGGTGGCCACTGTCCCACCTCAATAGACTGTTCGTGGCTGTCTGCTTACGGAACAGGTTAGTCGTGATTCTCCTGTCTGATCCCACAGTTACAGTCAGGTCTAGAAATGTAATTGCCCTCTCCTGTATATCGGACGTGAAAAATAGGCCTAGCTGATTGCTGTTTAATTCAGCTACAAATTTAGTGAACCAATCCTTGGTCCCCTTCCATAGCAGAAACACGTCGTCGATATACCTGATCCAGATTATTATCGACGACGTGTACTGTTCCATGGAATCGCTGAACACGACCTCCTTTTCCCACCAGCCCAGGTAGAGATTTGCGTAAGTCGGGGCACACGGGCTGCCCATCGCAACTCCCCTGAGCTCGTGGAAAACCTGACGGTCAAACAGAAACACGTTGTGATTCAGGACAAAATGTAATAATTCCATCACAAAATTGTTGTGGCGAATAAGGTGTGCACCTCTCTGTTGGAGGAAGGCCCGTACAGCTAGACAACCCTTGTCATGTGGAATAGAGCTGTACAGGGCCTCCACATCCAAACTAGCAAGCCAGGTATCTGCCTCACATTGGATACCCTCAAGGCATTGTAAGACATCCATCGTGTCGCGGGCATAAGATGGTAGACATGCCACAAAGGACCTCAAAATCACATCAACATAAGTACTAATGTTGGCTGTAAGGCTCCCAATCCCCGACACGATGGGTCTGCCTTTGAGTGGTATAGTCTGCTTGTGTAGCTTGGGTAGGCTATAAAACACAGCCCGGACCGGAAACTTAGGTAGCAAGAACTCCAGTTCGGTTTTGTTGATAAGATTTTCCCTTAAAGCTTCATTTAGGAGTTCGGACAATTGTGCCCTAAAAATGGAATATGACAAAATACCAGAAAAAAAGAGGTAAAACTTGGCAAGTGACAAAAAAGTCACCTAATTAACAAAAAAACGTAGAGTTGGTGTTTTTAGTGCAAAAAAACCCACCCAAAATCACATGTGCAAAAAAATTCCACTAATTCCACAAGCACACAAAAATCCTTTTAAAACCTGTATGAGAAAGGGCCCTCTCTTCTTCTGTCTCTTTGTTAGCTAATTGCCTTAATAGTAATAAATCAAACAGGCAAAACTTGTTTCTCGTTGGTAGTTTTCTGGTAGAGCCGCCTCTTCCATACTTATCCACTGTCACCCAGAATCGAAGGTTTTAATAATCCTTTCAGTGTCACTTTCTGTAGACCTCTAATATAGTACATTTCTTATGGATTTTTGTAATGCCTTTTTGGTGTATTAAGTGAATATACAGTGTTCTTTACTGCTACCAATTTAATTATGGTAAATTAGCTTTATTTGCTGACCATCGGCTAATCCAGAACATGCCAGATTAGGCCATATGACCATATTTTTACTCCGCATCTCATTCACATTCTTTTGTGGACCAGATGCGGACCTATTCATTTCAGTGTGTCCTGTCCACACTGGCATGTCCTTCCCCGACCCCGCAAAAAAAATATTGAATATGTCCTAATTTGTTCATTTTGCAAAACGGATACAGTCGTGTACATGAGGCCTTAAAGGGGTTATCCAAGACCTTAGATGCCCCCCTAAAATGCCCAGGCACCTCATACAGGTTATACTTGCTCTCCCCGGCACCCACATCGCTCCTAATACCCGCACGGCTGCTGCTGCATCTCCCCATTTTGCAGATCAAAACATCCGTCGACAGGCAGGGGGGCAGCCAATAGCAGGCCGCGACAGGGACAAGCCTCCCTAGTGTCACCCACGATGCTAGGGAGGCTCATCCCCATCATGGCCTGGTATTGGCTATCGAGCCACCCCCCGCAGCCGGCGGATGTTTTTATCCACGTGACGGGGAGATGCAGCGGCAGCCGTGCTGGCATCAGGAAAGTCACGGGTGCAAGGGACCGGGGTAAGTATAACCTGTATGCGGTGCCCAGGCATTTGGGGGGCATTATAGGGGTTGGATAACCCCTTTAAAGGAATGGTGACATATGTATGCATAGAGTAATATGTTTAACAAACGTGCAAGACCACTGAGTATTAACCCATTATGGGTTGTAGTATTAACATGTCATTTAGAGTGGCCACCTCATAAACTTCAAGGACAAGGTGTGTGTAAACTGTATGCAGTGTAAACTCTACTCAGAAATGACCACTTTGGTGTCCATATCATGTGTATATAGTATAAACTGTGTACATCGACCATGAACACCACAGAGCAGGCCCTGATGATAGATCAGACCAGGATGTTGTCGTTGTTATTTCAGGGCACATTCCATTATAGAACATGCTTGGCCAACAAATGCTTCAGACAATTTTTTCCCAGCCTTACTCAGTGCTGCCACCTAGTGCATGGTCACACCAGTGATCGCAACGTGTTTCCAAAGGAAACTTGACATGAAAAATTTGCACCAGATTTGCATCAACGTCAGGCAGAAATCGTGACCTATATTGTCCTAGTTTACTACTTCATTTTAAGATTCCATTTCCAGATGGAGAGGAGGGGTGAGTACATCCCTGTGAGCTACTCACTAGTCACCAATACTTGAATCTGTGTGCATTGCACAAATAAAGTGTCCCTGAAAAAAAAAAAAACTTTTGATCTGTGGTAGCGACACATCAAGGTTTTGATTGATGGCGGTCAGATCACTAAAACGAGGAGAGAGGTGCTCACTCAGAGTGCTGTCTCTCCTTGCTGCAGGAGACATACTGGAGATGGCTTATAGACTCTCTCTAGAGTCCGTCTCCAGCAGCAAGGAGAGAGACCGCTCTGTGTGAGAGCTTCTGTCTCCTTTTCTAGCAATTGGTGGGGGTCTCAGCACTCGGACCCCCACCGATCAAAACCTTTGATATGTCGCTATATCAAATATATAGCTGACATTCTAAAGAGGAGATGTTGTTGAGGAAAGGTACATAATAACTGGCTGAATATACTCTAAGTTCATTTATTTTTTGATTGGCTAATATTAAAATTTTTAGCAGTTGTTAATTACAATACATAGGAACAAAAGAAATATTATACCGTGTGGAATGACGGATGGTGTGTTTTTATATAGGTTTATTGCAAAGTGTAGTCAAGTTCAGAAAAAGTTATGCCAACAGCCAAAAAGATGCCTGGGTAATACAAGTATAAGGACACATTCTACTTATACATCAGGGGGATCGTGGTCGTAATTATAGCCATAGCACTTGCTATGGGACCCAGAAGTTGGGGGTCCTATCAGGTGCAAGAACATTGTACATTTTCTAGTGGGAAATAATATGGTGGCTTTTTGCTATAATGTGGGTTTTCTGATATATGCTGCTATTATACATATCTTTAATTATTGCTGCTGTTTTAATTTTCTTACATTAGGAGGGCCCTATAAATCATCGTTACGCCTCTGATCAGGGTTAATTTCTTAAATACACTGAATGTAAAGCCCTGAGTAATAGAAATGCATGGAAAGTTTTTGGAGCCAAAGCCAGAAGTTGCAAGAGAAAGGGACATATGGTGTATAAAGGAAGGACTTCTGCGGTGGAGTTTTTCCAAGAATCGCAGTGTGTGAAACCGCCCTAACTTAGAAATGAAATTCACTCTTTTATAACAGACAGACTGAGGCCATTACCTGATCTGCCCTCCACTGCGGGAACATGATGATCAGCATTGCAAACATCTTTCCAGAAGCCACTACCACTAACCTAAGAGTAAACAACAACCTGCAGGAATATGGAAATCGTGGATAATAGAAAGGGTTTATATGGAAAGTTCATATTGATCCAGCTCATCTACATGGGTCCTTCTATAGTATGCATGTATAAAACCTTGTGGTAACAATATTTTCGATGTAAAATAATATTAACAGCCATCTGAGACAGTTGCAGGATGATCTGACCATTCTGAATGAGAATTCCCTCATACATGTCGGTCAGTGTGCGAAGTACGCCTAACATATATACTGTGGTAAATGTTAACACTTGTGAAACAAAAAGTAACATCTTGTGAAACAAAAAGTAACATCCAGGAGAATTCCTTTTAAACCCAAAGTCAGTTGGCAATACTTGCAATAAAAAATAGTTAGAACTTAACAAACTATAGAAAAGTTTAACATTTTATAAAAACTGAATTAAAGCAATACTAGCATAAAACCCACAAAAAACAAAGTCATTCAATACTTCTTCTTCCTGGAAACATATTAGTGGCAGTGTAGACCCCAGCTTGCATACTCAACTACACAGATTAAAGGAATTCCTGCCATAACTTCTGTAGATTAAACTGAGATCTGCTTACCATAGACTGAGTTCTGGGGTAGACTGCAGCAGCCTCAGCTCTGTATATCCCTTGTGTTATCTAAGCCTTGCACAGATCCAGAGAAAGTTTGCAAATTCTCCACATGTCAGCTCCACGTCTCTCTTCTGATGCTGAGCTACATGTATTTCAATTCAGGTGCCTGTATTCTAATGCTAAGCACTTTCTCTCCACCCCCTGACTACTCCTTCCAATGCAAAGCCACGTCTCCCCCCCACCTCATTAATCACTAGAATCAGGTTACAGGAATTTTTTTTTCTTTTCTTCAGCTTCCTGAACTCCATCAAATGTGTCTGCAGCATGACAATGGGAAAACTACAAAAATTAGCCTTATTTAGGCTGAATTTACAATTTACAGTATGCACTGGGAAAGCTCAAAAATATCCATAAGCCTCCATTCACCAATGAAAACCAAAAGAGTGTCCTTATATACATCCGAGAACAGCACTGCTGTTTCCTATGACGAGACAGTTCATATTCAATTTGAAAAATCACATCAAATTTGGCTTATTCACATTATGGAGAATCAACTGAGAATTGTTTTAATATTTGCTCATTGGCTTTCCACCAAATTCCTTATTTAAAGCAAATCAAGCTAATTTGACACGTGTAAAAAAATCATTATAGAATAAAAAATGTTTACTTATAAACTATTATCTAACATCACATAGACCATTATGGAACAGAAGATGAGTAAATGGTTAAAACGTTGACTATGTATATATATATATATATATATATATATATACACACTCACCTAAAGAATTATTAGGAACACCATACTAATACGGTGTTGGACACCCTTTTGGCTTCAGAACTGCCTTAATTCTACGTGGCATTGATTCAACAAGGTGCTGATAGCATTCTTTAGAAATGTTGGCCCATATTGATAGGATAGCATCTTGCAGTTGATGGAGATTTGAGGGATGCACATCCAGGGCACAAAGCTCCCGTTCCACCACATCCCAAAGATGCTCTATTGGGTTGAGATCTGGTGACTGTGGGGGCCATTTTAGTACTGTGAACTCATTGTCATGTTCAAGAAACCAATTTGAAATGATTCGAGCTTTGTGACATGGTGCATTATCCTGCTGGAAGTAGCCATCAGAGGATGGATACATGTTCTCATTCTGTTTACGCCAAATTCGGACTCTACCATTTGAATGTCTCAACAGAAATCGAGACTCATCAGACCAGGCAACATTTTTCCAGTCTTTAACAGTCCAATTTTGGTGAGCTTGTGCAAATTGTAGCCTCTTTTTCCTATTTGTAGTGGAGATGAGTGGTACCCGGTGGGGTCTTCTGCTGTTGTAGCCCATCCGCCTCAAGGTTGTGCGTATTGTGGCTTCACAAATGCTTTGCTGCATACCTCGGTTGTAACGAGTGGTTATTTCAGTCAACGTTGCTCTTCTATCAGCTTGAATCAGTCGGCTCATTCTCCTCTGACCTCTAGCATCCACAAGGCATTTTTGCCCACAGGACTGCCGCATACTGGATGTTTTTCCCTTTTCACACCATTCTTTGTAAACCCTAGAAATGGTTGTGCGTGAAAATCCCAGTAACTGAGCAGATTGCGAAATACTCAGACCGGCCCGTCTGGCACCAACAACCATGCCACGCTCAAAATTGCTTAAATCACCTTTCTTTCCCATTCTGACATTCAGTTTGGAGTTCAGGAGATTGTCTTGACCAGGACCAACCCCCTAAATGCATTGAAGCAACTGCCATGTGATTGGTTGACTAGATAATTGTATTTGTATTTGAATTTGAATATCGTGCAAAAGTCCATTTATTTCAGTAATGCAAATTAAAAGAAATTGCATTAATGCAGCTTAAAATTTGAATTTTGTGAAAAGGTTCAATATTCTAGGCTCAAAGTGTCACACTCTATTCAGCTAATTAATCCATACCCCCTGAGCAAAGGGTACCTAAAAATTGTGACTTTGGGGTTTCATAAGCTGTAAGCCATAATCATCCAAATTATAACAAATAAAGGCTTTGCATGTAATGAGTCTATCTCATATGTTAGTTTCACCTTTTAAGTTAAACTTGAGCAGTATATTCTGTATATGTATAACTGCACTTTATCTACATTTATATTTTCTTTTGTTTTACGGCTTCTCTCTGGCTTTATATGACTTTTTTGCTTTCTATAAGTTTTCAAGGGAAAGAACACTCGGGCGTGTTGAATCTTGATACCCAATCAACTTGTTCACTGAGAAGAAAAGCCACCACCAAGCTGAGCATGCATGCGCATGATGAGATATACAGAGATATGCAAAAAAGTTTCAGGTGTGGAAAAAAGTGCCGCCAAGTAAGAATGCTTTGAAAGTGCTAGTAGTGTTTACATTTAACCCCTTAAGGAAGAGTGCCGTACACATACAAAGGAAGTCCGTGTCTTAAAAATCGCAGAAGCTGAGCAATTAATAAAAGTGAAAAAAAAGTTTAAAATATTTAAAAAATATAAACATTCAAATCACTTCCCTTTGCCCACATAAAAAAAAATACAGATTATTAGCATTGCCACATCCCAAACTGCCTAAACTATTAAAATATAAACATATTTATCCCATATGGTGAACACTGTAAGAGAGAAAATCAATATGCCCAATTCTGTGTTTTTTCATTGCTTTACCTGCCAAAAATGATTAAATAAATTGTGGTTTTTTTTTCCAATGTACCCCATTTGGAACTTTTTTCCTGCCTCCCACAATATGCAATATAAAATGGTGTCATTAGAAAGTACAACTTTTTCTGCAAAAGAAAAGCCCCCATATGGTTATATGAATAGAAAAACTAAAAAGTTATGGCTTTGGGAAGGCAGAGAGTAAAAAATGAAAAAAACAAAAACAGGCCTGGTCTTTAAGGGGTTGAATTTATTCCGCAGCAGGACAACGACTCCAAACATACAGCCAATGTCATTAAGAACTATCTTCAGTGTAAAGAAGAACAAGGAGTCCTGGAGTTGATGATATGGCCACCACAGAGCCATGAGCTCAACATCATCCAGTCTATCTGGGATTACATGAAAAGACAGAAGGATTTGAGTAAGCCTATATCCAGAGAAGATCTGTGGTTAGTTATCCAAGATGTCTGGAACAACCTTCCTACCGAGTTCCTTAAAACTGTCAGTGTACCTAGAATTCTTGCTGTTTTGAAGATTGCTTTCTTCATTCATTTAGCATTTTGTTAATTGATAAAAATAAGCTATTAACACTTCTATTTTTAAAAGCGTACTTACCTTAAAGTATTTTTACATCTCTGCCCAAAACTTGTGCACAGTAGTGTACATGGTCAGCTGAAGAACTAGATATAGAAAGAGAACAAGATTTATGGAGGGGTGAATTTATTATGAGGGGAATATTTGAAGTCAGTTTATTGGCGTAAATTTATCATATGGCTCATGTTGCTGATAAATTTGGCACAGATTTACATAACATTTTACTCTAGTTTTTGTATATGCCACCCCAGTATTTGGAGTAAGATTGTGCCTTTTTGCAACTATAAATTATTTTACAGCTGCTAAACCTGGAGTTCATCTAATTCATTCAGCTAACCACGTCCACTTTTACACCTACGCTTCCAAAGTTCTGAGATGCCAAAAAGTCAAAAAAATTTCTGCCAGAATTATTTTGCAAAGGAAATAGTAAATTGAACTGGCCAGGAGAGGGCACATGGTATCTACTCTAGCGATGTGCTAATGTCAGCTGAACATAACTATATTAGTGCCATCTCACCGCCTAAAGCCTTTATTGAGAAAAACTAACTTTTATAATATGCTAATTAGCCTCTAGGAGCAGGAGGGGGGCGTTGCACCTGCTCCTAGAGGCTCCGTTTCCCAGTCTCTTTTCACGCCCTTCTTCTCTTGATTGACAGGGCCAGGGCAGCACTGATCTCCTCCCGCCTGCTGTGTCTGCAGTGTAACCCTCGCGCCGTTCAGTATACAGCGCAGGCGCAGTGAGGGAAGGACACTCGGCAGCTGCTGACCTCCTCACTGCCTGTGCCGAATACTGAACGGCGCGAGATTTACACTGCAGACACGCCCAGCGGGAGGAGAGCAGCGCTGCCTGGCCCTGTCAATCAAGAGAAGAAGGGCGTGAAAAGAGGTGGGCAAATGGAGCCTCTAGGAGCAGGTGCAACGCCCCCCCCTTGCTCCTAGAAGCTAATTAGCATATTATAAAAGTTTATTTTTCTCAATAAATGCTTTAGGCAGTGAGATGGCTCTAATATAGTTATGTTCAGCTGACATTAGCACATCGCTAATGTCAGCAAGCTTAATACCCATTTTTCAGGTGACAGAAACCCGTTAAAGTTTGAAGTTCTATGGCAGAATGGGAGCCATGGTACATTCAAGATTATATACTGTATATAGAGATGAGTGAATTTATTTAAAAATTCGATTCGGCTGCTTCGCCGAATTATAAAAAAATTATTCGCTTTGTGACTAATTATTTCGCCACGAAGCGCATTTTTTTTGTAAGTAGCGGTTCAATGAAAGGGAGCTGCGATAATGCCACCCATGTCATTGTACCCCTCAGATGACGCGTTCATACATGATCACAGCATCTGAGTGTAAAATTAAGAATTACATTTTTTTTTATCAAACTTACAACCTCCATTTGCTCACGAGGGGCTGGCCGCCGCCATCTTGCTTGAAGATCTCAGCTGAAATCCCATGCGGCGAGAGATTATGTCATCACGCTGATTACGTCATCACGGGATTTCGGCCGAGATCTTCAAGCAAGATGGAGGCTGGCGGCCCGTTGCGAGCAAATGGAGGAGGTAAGTTTGAATTTTTTAGTTTTTTATACTATTTCAGGTTAAATTGATTCGCAGACACGAAGCACAAGAAAATTCGGCTTCTAGGCGAATCGAATTTATCCTGAAATTCGGATTAAATTCCACTTCGTGGGATTCGATTAGTTCATCTCTAATTGTATATAAAAAAATAAGTGGTTGGAGGCGATCACAGGATAATAATGGGAAAGGCATTGTAAGCTTGGAAGGGAACTCTTTAGAAAATCAATGGTAAGTTGCATCAAAAGGATTGGACACCTGTGACCTTATTTCTCTTCATGCCAAGCACCTACTGTTCTGTCCTCGAGGCTGTGCTGTCCCTGCTGATTTCAAACAAATGTGGTGAGCACGTCCTAAAGTCACTCCCTGGTTGAATAGCAATGATGTCAGCTATACTGAGAAAAACTGTCCTGTGCAAACAGGCAGACGTTGACCACAAGCAAGTGAAGGGTCCAGTACACTCTTACTCAATAAAGTATTGGACGTGTTTGTGGTCAGGAGAACATTTCTTGGACTAAGATAAAAGCTAGAATCTGAAGACATTAGATGTGGATTTCCCATATAGACAATTATGCTTTTAGTGAGAACAACAAATAGGAAGCAAAGGCTGAATAAGTTGCTATGGGTTAAATATTTATTTTATATGGCATATGTCCACCATTGGAGGATCTATCTTGAAGGTAGCATCCTTCTCTCATAGCTCTCATTGATGGTGCAGCAGCAGGACCACTCAGCGAGCATTGTGTTGCAGCTGCATTGCACCACACAGGGGTGGACTGAGAACTTAAAGTAGCCCTGAAAAAGAGTCTAAAAGTGGCTCCATGTAATAGGTGGGTCCAAACTGACAAAAGGCAGGGTCAAAATATGTAGACAGGGACAGCAATACTGTAGTGCAGCACAAAATACTGCCCCAACAGACCCAAATACCACAGTCCAGCATGTTAATACAGGTGAATGCAGGAGGGCACTTTCCAACAGAGGCCAAGTGCATAAGTACCTGATGCGCCTAGTATTAATGCTGAGAGCATCACATCGCTATGAAGGCGGAGGCTGGCTTGTAGTCCATAATACGTAATCCAAAGTCTAGTACACAGAATAACAAGAAACAGCAGAACACCTTAGCTCAAACAGGAAACTAGACTAAGGCCTCATTCACACATACGTGGATTTTCACGGATAGCATAGCAATCAATGACGCCGTGCAGTTGTGCACTCAGCAGGAGGGGTTTTCACGGACCGTGGTATGTGAAAATCCACGTATGTGTGAATGAGGCCTAACTAGGAATCTAATCACTCAGGTGCCTCCCAGTTGAATGAGGTGTCTTTAAATACACATTGCAATAGGCTGGGGAAGATAGAGGGCATGTGCATGCGGCCTCACAAAATGAGGAGAAACACGTCTGCGCAGGAGGATGGAGGGAGCTAAAAGGAGGATGCCAGAGATTACATAGCTGCACTCATGCCAGCAAGGAAGGTAGCAGCACCACAGGCCAAATACTACTGTTAAGTTGACCGCTGCCCGCGCTTGCCACATACGGCGCGCAGCTGCAGGAGGAAGTGAAGAAGCCCGACGTCCATGTCTGTGTGTAGCGGCAGCAGTAAAGACACAGAGTGCTAACACTGAACAGGGTTTATTTTGAAGTTTAACACGTAATGTCAGTCCTGACAGAGTCGCAACATCATCTTATTATTATCATTCATGGTTCTCTGGGAATTAAGAAAATTTAAATACTTAAATATTACTTTATTATAAATATATTCCCAAATACCTTTCATTAGTTATAATGGCTTGTTTTGTCTGGGGAGCAATTATCCGGGGAAACAAAATGGCCTCTGTCCTATCAGTTCACACAAAACCTGTCCCGATCACACAGGAGGACAAGTTACTTCAGAGCACTGAGGTAAAGAGCTGCCTCATCCTCCTCCTCTCTACTTGTCAGGGATTATGATCCTGAATACAGATGATAAGAACTTTAGCTAAATCTCTGGGGAATTTAGTTCATGAGGAGACATGAAGTACAAAGAGGACGGACAGGACAGACTGTGGTAATGTGTTGCTGTGGTAATGGAGACTGCATTCAAGTGCTGCTGCTCATTAGCCACACCTCACCCTTCTCTAATGTCTCCTCATCATCTCCATTCCCAAAGAGATTCACCTGTATTCAGGATCATGATTCCTGACAAGCAGAGCAGAGAGAGAGATATGAGGCAGAACTATGGATCATTGTGGTGAAGTAACTTGTCCTCCTGTGTGATTAGGACAGGTTTTGTGTGTACTGATAGGATGGCGGACATTTTATTTCTCCTAATGATTGCTCCCTAGACAAAACAAGCCATTCTAAGTAATTAAAGGTATTTGTGAATATATTTATTATAAAATATTATTTAAGTATTTTTATTTTTTTAATTCCTGGAGAACCCCTTTAATTTCATTCTGCATCCACCACTTAGTAGTAACATCAATTTCATAACGTCCATTACGAAATTTGAAGTTTGTTGCTAATTTTTACTATCTTTGCAGAATTTAGGATACATTCAGTACCCTTCTATTGCACAATACACGGTGTAAGATAAGGATAAGGTCTCAAAAAACACATAAAACACTGGACAGAACATCCAACACCAGTATTTATGTGCTGTAGACATGTCTAATGGGTATCTCAACCATAGCATAGTGTCTTCACGTGAACGGACCGAGTCAATACCAGGAAAGCTACAAAGTACAAATGGAGCAAGCAGAGAATTGTCAGGAGAAGCCGGGGTCATAAATACCAGGAGAGTCGTGAAGTACCAAAGGAGTCAGCAGAGGATCGTCAGGAGGAGGCCGGGGTCAGAATACCAGGAGAGCAGCAAAGTACACAAGGAGCAGGCAGAGGATCGTCAGGAATTCAGCAGGAGGTAAGTACGCCAGAAAAGACAAAATCACAGGTGGAACCTAAATTAACAGGCAACCTGTGGCCAGCAGGCTGCCTGTATTTATAGTGGGGAGTGAAGGTCATGTGACGTGGCCAGCGTCACATGACCGACAGACCAACCAGTCGAGCACCGAGTGATCAGCTCGGCGCTCAAGTCAGACTTAGGAGCAGGGAGCCTCCCAGCTAGCAAAGCCGCCCTGGGAACGAGGTCAAACACAGATCCTTGCTCCTGAAGCTAATGTCACGGCTGAGGATGGGGGAAATCCTCAGCCGTGTGAAGCCCGGTGATGTTACGGCTGCTTGGCCATGAAGACAGGATTAGGGAGCAGGTCACCTCCTAAACGCATCCCTAACCTGACCCTGGCTCCTAGCTACATGAGCCAACCTTGATGGTAGGAGGGCCCATGCTCCGGAACCTAAAAGTCCCTGCTAGCCCTCAAGATGACCCTCACCTAGGAGCTGAGTAAGACAAGCCCACTCCTCCTAGACACGGAGGAGCAGGAGTTTCAACGGCCAAGCTGCAGGAAAAGGGGAGACATAAACAGCTCTATGGATATGGCAGGTGAACAAAGAGTTCCACCTACCTGCCACAGCCTTGCTGACTGGATCCCTGTGTTAGCAGGGTGCAGATCACAAACGCATCCCCACACAGGGACCCAGATCCATAGCTGCACAAAATCACATATAAAACATCACACGGACATCACACATAACTAGAAATAACTTAAAGCGACATTATGGTTATGACCACAGGGGTGGCTCTTACTGGCAGGTAATAAAGACATGAGGCTGCTCTCAGCTAAGCATGGCTGAAGCAACCTGCAGGCCTGCAAAAGCAGTGAGGCTTTATAGGCCAAGAAGCCACACCCCACAGTCGGACACACCCAGTGCACACACACACTAGGAAGGAGATTAACCCTTCCAACACCAGGGAAGGGAAAACACCACTTAAAGGAGATGTGCACACAATAACATAAAAAGGAAGTGCACACATACACACAACACAAAACCGCATGCACAACGTAGCGAGCTGCAATGGCACAGCTCAGCCTGCTACGCTGCCACATACACACTGTTGCCAGCGGCAACCACAGGTGAGGCAAATACCACAGCCCTCACCTGTGATTGAACACCAAAGAAAACCGCTGACAACCGCATGCGGTTCAGGAGTCACGGTCATAGCCATGGCCGTGACACTCCCACCCCTCAAAGCCCCCCCACCAAAAAAAAGACACGTGAGGGACTCACACAAGGGGATGAGAGAAGGGGACGTCCACTCTCAGGACATGGTTCCCAGAAAGTCGCTGTCAGCTGCATCCTCTCCCAGCACACAACACAGCCAGTCCGACGAGGCCTGCAGCCCGCACCAGCGACACGGAAATGGAACCACTGAGAGTGGACGAGGGGACTCTCCACTCACGTCCCCACTCCAGTCGCTGCCAGCAGACACTCCTAACCAGCACGCAGCCGGACCACTTATGGAGTGCTGCCAGCAGACGACCAGAGATGGGAACATGGAGAGGGACGAGGGATCCCCAACACGGACACGGAAGGTAAGGTGGCGGGGAATAAGCCACCAACCGTGCCGTTAACGGAGAACCCCCAGGAACGCTCTCCCTCCGGAGAACGCGCATGCAGGCCACAAGGATATGGCACTGCATGCTGCACCCTCTTTCGAAGGTGTGCAACTCGCACACCAAACAAACACCCTAGTGCTATAAAATCAGGGGGACGCCAAACGAGGCAACGGTGAAGGGAAGGCGAGGAAACGCCACTCACCGCGCCGTCAGAGGCGAAACCCCCAGAACGCTCTCCCTCCGAAGAGCGCGCATGTAACCCTTCCGCAGAGGGCGGTACATGCTTCACCCTCTTTCGAGGGATGCATACTCCCACCCCTCAAAGCCCCTCCCAACAACAAAAGGGGAAAGTTGGTGAGGCATAAGAAACAATGGGAGGGGGGGGAGGGGAAAGACAAACAAAAAGGGGACACCAACACGGACAACGGTGAGCTGGGAATGCCACTCACCGCGCCGTAAATGGTGAAAGCCCCATAACGCTCTCCCTCCGGAGAACGCGCATGCACCCCATCCGTAGACAGCAGTGCATGCTTTACCCTCTTTCGAGGGAGCGCCACGTAAGAAGCGACTGTGGTCATACTGTCACGGCTGAGGATGGGGGAAATCCTCAGCCGTGTGGAGCCCGGTGATGTTACGGCTGCTTGGCCATGAAGACAGGATTAGGGAGCAGGTCACCTCCTAAACGCATCCCTAACCTGACCCTGGCTCCTAGCTACATGAGCCAACCTTGATGGTAGGAGGGCTCATGCTCCGGAACCTAAAAGTCCCTGCTAGCCCTCAAGATGACCCTCACCTAGGAGCTGAGTAAGACAAGCCCACTCCTCCTAGACACGGAGGAGCAGGAGTCTCAACGGCCAAGCTGCAGGAAAAGGGGAGACATAAACAGCTCTATGGATATGGCAGGTGAACAAAGAGTTCCACCTACCTGCCACAGCCTTGCTGACTGGATCCCTGTGTAAGCAGGGTGCAGATCACAAACGCATCCCCACACAGGAACCCAGATCCATAGCTGCACAAAATCACATATAAAACATCACACGGACATCACACATAACTAGAAATAAACTTAATGAGACATTATGGTTATGACCACAGGGGTGGCTCTTACTGGCAGGTAGTAAAGACAGGAGGCTGCTTTCAGCTAAGTATGGCTGAAGCAACCTGCAAAAGCAGTGAGGCTTTATAGGCCAAGAAGCCACACCCCACAGTCGGACACACCCAGTGAGACACACTAGGAAGGAGATTAACCCTTCCAACACCAGGGAAGGGAAAACACCACTTAAAGGGAACGTGCACACAATAACATAAAAAGCAAGTGCACACATACACACATCACACAAAACCGCACGCACAACATAGCAAGCTGCAATGGCACAGCTCAGACTGCTACGCTGCCACATACATACTGTTGCCAGCGGCAACCACAGGTGAGACAAATACCACAGCCCTCACCTGTGATTGACAACCAAAGTAAACCGCTGACAACCGCATGCGGTTCAGGAGTCACGGTCATAGCCATGGCCGTGACAGCTAAGCAGCAGGTCTGCGGCTAATGGGAGACCGAGTGCACCTTCGGAACCCCGTTACAGAACCATTCATTTCAATGGTTCCGCAAAAAAAACAGAAGGTACTCTGTGTGCATTCCGTTTCCATATTTCTGTATATCCGTTCCGCTAAAATATAGAACTTGTCCTATTGATCGCATTACGGACAAGGATAGTACTGTTCTATTAGGGGCCAGCTGTTCCGTTTCGCAAAATACGGAATGCACACGGATGTCATCCGTATTTTTTGTGGATCTGTTTTTTGCGGACCGCAAAATACATACGGTCGTGTGCAAGAGGCAAGCCAGAAAATAGAAATGAACAAATATATTGCATGTTGATGTCTGATATTTCGAAAGGGTATTCCCATCGCTAGTATATGCCATCGATGTCAGATAGGAGAGCCAGGACTGTCTCCTAACTCCCCCCCCCCTTCCCCCGAAGTAAAGAGAGGGCAGACGTTCATGCGCGGCCACCCTCTTTGTACATCAGGCTCCTGTCTCTGAACAAGAATTCTGAGAATTCTGGTACATTTCCAAGAGTAAATTTGCCCTATTTTTTTTTTTTTTGCCTTTTATGTCCCATTTTTTCTGCTGTTTTTGTGCATTTTTTATGTGGCAAATTGTTTTAAAGTCAATAGTGAATTGTGAAAAGCAATAAAAAGCATTTTTGCGTTTCTTGCATGGTATTCGGGAATTTTAGTATTTTTAACAAAATGCAGTATGCCCTGGGTATGCTATTTTTAGGTGTTTTTTCCTCAGGCATCTAAAATTTTACAATAAAAAAAGATGAAAAAATACTGAATAAAAACACCAATAAAATGCCATGAGAAGGAAGCTGTGGCAAAAGCCACTTCGCCACAGTGTTTTGGAGGGGGCTGTTTGCCCGCCTCCTGCCCCAGGATTTTGGCCCATACTAACTTTGAAGGAGAAGATAGAACGGAAGCAGGAGTGTAAGCCGATTGTATGCTTTTCCTGTTCTGCGGTTTCCAGTGTTCGTGTAGTTTGCAGTTCGGCAGACTGGTGCTTGCAGTAGCTGCCTGTGCATTGGAAAGGGGATATCGTCTGAACGGAGTTGTGTGCTGAATGGTCCGTTACAATTGGTGGCAGCGGTGGGATCATTCTCACGGCCCAGAAGGACAGCTACAAGGCAACACCAGTTCCTGGATTACAAATTGAGGGCACCGTACCCGTACAGCGCCCCTATCTACAAAGGAACCAAAATCAGCAAGCATGGAGCCCTGCTACACTCAGGAGGAGTTTGATAGAGAGGTTAATGGGGTGCTGTCACTCTTGGGACCCAACCCTGCGGAAAATCTCGTACAGATCGTGAAGTGGAGGATCAGAGAGTACCTGCAGGCCATGGCAGCGGTAGACAGGGGGGAGATACCCCAGCAGCCGAGCAAGTTCCCGGGAGCTGAAGGTGCTGTCCTTGCTACCCAGAGGCAGTGTGAGTTACAGGGAGATGAAGGTGCCGTCCTTCCTCCCCAACAGCCGAGTATTGTAATGGGAGCAGAGACAACCGGTCTCTCTCTCCAGCGGCAGTGTGTACCCTTAGGAGAGGAGACAGTTAGTCCCTCTCCACAGCAGCCAAGTGATCCACAGGGAGCTGAAGGTGCTGTCCTTCCTCCCCAGCGGCAGTGGGTTCTGCAGGGAGCAGAGATAGTTGGTCTCTCTCCCCAGCAGCCAAGTGAGTCCCAGGGAGATGAAGGTACCGTCCTTGCTCCCCAGCGGCAGTGTGAGTTACAGGGAGCGGAAGGTGCCGTCCTTTCTCCCAAGCGCCAGTGTGTATTCATGGGAGAAGAGACAGTCGGTCCTCTCCCCCAACAGGGACCAGAAGTAGCGGAGGTCGCGGACCTCATAGACTGGTCCTGGGAGGACTCCCAGCAGGCAGGGGGGGATGGGACCGAAGTCTCTCTACCAGCCCTACAGGGATGCTGGGCAGTCGGCCCAGATCTCCAGCGGCAGTGTGAGTACCAGGAGGAGGAGGTAAGCGATCCCTACCCTCCATAGCTAACCCCTACCGAGGTACTGAGGTCAGTAGAGGAGCCATTAGCTTCCTCTGACCCCCTCCCAGCAGAAGAGCTGGCATCTGGGCAGAGCGCCGCTGGCCTCTGCCCTAACTTTCCCTTTGTCACCGGGCAGGACTATACCCCGATTGGTCCAGCGGAAGAGCTGGCAACTGGGCAGAGCACAGTTGGCCTCTGCCCTCCTTTGTCCCCTTGTCCCAGGCTTGTCTATCTGCAGGTCTTCCCAGCTGAAGCGCTGGCACCAGGGCAGATTACCACCGGTCTCTGTTCACTCAGTGACCCACAAAGCCAAGAGACCAGTGCCCAACACAGCCATGGTGAAGTCATGGGACCGAAACAAGCTACAAAATTGCCCGGGTGCAGTAACCAAGTGTTGGGGGGGGGGACTGCACTGCAGATTGTATATTATTGTGGGGGGCCTGCCTTGTTGATTGTAATTTACTGTGGGTGGGTGACTCGACTAACTCAGGCACTGACTGACAGAAGGTCAGCTACCTGGTTAGTCTCCCCCGAATGGGAAGATATGTGGTGAAAGCCACTTCGCCACGGTGTTTTGGAGGGGGCTGTTTGCCCGCCTCCTGCCCCAGGATTATGGCCTATACTAACTTTGAAGGAGAAGATAGAACGGATGTGACTTCCATGGAATTCGTGAACCCCTGCTCGGATCTGGGTGATTTTTGCATATGTTGTTCACCCAGATCAGAGCTATCCATGGATGTATAAATTATGGGGATATGTGGGGTTTTGGGGTGTTTTCTGTGTTTGGGGGGAAAAATGTGTGTTTTCTGTCTGTGAGGGATTAAGTTAGCCCATTACGTTTGGTAATTGTATTTTGTTGATTGCGTCTCTGACAATGCCAGTGTGTTAGTTAATTGTGTCACAGACAATGCTCATTGTATTTTGTTGATTGTGTTACAGACAGAGGGAAGGGGATTTTGTGTACAATTGCTGGGAAGGTTCAATACTGTAAATGCATGTGATTGGCTAAAATATAAACTGTCACAGTCTTTTATAAGGGCCCCAGGGGGAGTGTCCCTTGCTAGGAGACCTGCATAAAAGGCTGGAAAATAACCCATTAAAGAGTTCTGCTTAACCCTCAAGCGAAGTGTCGTTTCGTTCTTGGGTGAATTGGATTGTATGCTGATGGCCAGGAGTGTATGCCGATTGTATGCTTTTCCTGTTCCGCGGTTTCCAGTGTTCGTGTAGTTTGCAGTTCGGCAGACTGGTGCTTGCAGTAGCTGCCTGTGCATTGGAAAGGGGATATCGTCTGAACAGAGTTGTGTGCTGAATGGTCCGTTACAGAAGCGTTATGGAAAATTGTTGATCATTTTTCCCCCCTCTATTGTAAATAAAGAAGCTATATAAAAAATAACTGCAAAAAATAAAGCTCCTGCAAATTGTCTTCACTATGGATCAGTTCCAGGCAGGGGCGTTGCTAGGTCAAAACATTCAGGGCCTGGGCACCTGATGTTTTGTCCCAGGCCCTGAATGTCCTGCCTGCCTGTTAGATATAACTGTATTGCCATCCTCAGGACAGCAATACAATTGAATCTAATGCACTGCAAGAGCTGAAGGACCTGTGATGACCTCACAGGTCATGTGATCAGTTCTAAATGCAGTAGCTGAAAAGGACCTGGGATGATGTTACCATCATGTGACCAGTGCAGGAGAGGACGGCTCAGCAGTGAAGAGAAGCCCTGGGAAGAAGCTGAGGTGAGATCTGCTACATGAGGAGAGGTAAGTGAAGATTACTCAGTGTGAGAGGCAGAGCAATGTTGGTAGTTGAAGTTATTTAACTGGGACTGTATGTTAGGGCTGAAGGGAGGGAAGTCATTTACATGGGACAGTGAGGTGGAGTGATGTTAATTACATGAGATTGAAATTTGGAAGTGGCTGGGGTAGGCTGATGTTATTTATATGGGACTGTATGTTGAGGGGTATTGTTATTTATATGGGACTGCATGTTGAAGGCAGCTATGGGAGGGAGTGATATTATTTACATAGGATTGAATGTTAAGGGGTAATGTTATTTACATGGGACTGTATGTTGAAGGTTTCTGGGGAAGAGAGTAATGTTATTTATATGGGACTGAATATTGAGGAGGTGATGTTATTTACATGGGACTGCATGTTGGAGGTGGCTGGGGAGGGGTGATTTTATTTACATGGGACTGTATGTTGGAAGGGGCAGGAGAGATGGTGTGATGTTATTTACATAGCACTGTATTTTGGAGGGGGCTGTAGATAGAGAGGGCTGTTATTTACATGGGACTGTATATTGGAGGTGGCTGGAGAGATGGTGTGATGGTATTTATATGGGACTCTATGGCAGAGGGAGGGAAATAGTGTTATTTACATGGGACTGTATGGCAGAGGTGCTGAGGAATTATAATTTCTGAGGACACTAAACGGAGGAATATAACTACAGGGGGCACTGCAGGCGGCATTATAAATATTAGGGGAGTTTCAGGGCGAGCATTATAACAGTAGGGGGCACTGCAGGCGGCATTATAAATATTGAGGGCGCTTTAGGGCGAGAATTATATCAGTAGGGGGCAGTATAAACACTTGGGGCACTGTGGGGACATTTTAAATCCAGGGGACATTAGGCGTTCTTATTACTACTGGGGGCTCTATAGGAGGGATCCGCATTATTTCTACTAAGAGCACTATGGGGGCCTTATTACTACTGAGGGGTCTGTAGAGAGCTTTATTACTACTGGGGGAACAATAGGGGGCCTTATTTCTACTGGGTGCTCTGTGAGAGTATTATTAATACTGGAGGATTCTACTGATTGAGGCACTCTTGTGGAGCATTATCACTGTTGGGTCCAGTAGGGGGCAGTATTACTAATGAGGGCATTCTAGAAGGGAATCACTATTGGTGGGACTATGAGGAGTGCTGTTACTATGGGGGCACTCATTTTTCTTCAGGATAGTATTTGGGGGTAGAGAAAAGTGAGGAAGCTAAGATGTCTGTGCGTCACACTCTGCAGAGACGAGGCGCGGCTGAGAGAAGTGTCCGGACCGAATGGAGAAGATGATGACAGAGAAGATCTACATCAGAGGAGACGTCACCTGGGAGGCCCTGGATGTGAGAGGCATAGCAAGTACAGTAAAATGTCTTCAGTGCTAGTGTTTGCAGGGGGGAAGGGGGGGATGCGGTTGTTCAACTTAGAGAATTGGGCTATATGCATTGGTGCTTGGGCCTCAGATCTTTTGAGACCCTAGCAACGCCCCTGGTTCCAGGGACCAGTTTCATACTTGTGTAAAACTGGTCTCATGTTACAGATAATGCTGTGAATGCAGTGCAATCATGATGAATCGCATATCATACAGGGACTGATGCCCCGGGACCATGATGCTCCACAGACTGAAGGTTCTTTTATAAGGCCTTATAACACAGCCGTATTATTGCCATAGAGAGCATTAGCCCTCTACTGTACATCCATGTACCTCCAATTTCATATCAAGGTATACTGAGGTTTTTTTATCATGCTCTATGAACTCATCCTGGGTGAGGGAAGGGATTTGGTAACTACTCTGAGCAAATTTCTGGATCACAGATGCAGTAGTTTTTTCAGTCCCCTGCACTGAAGTTAGAAAAACCTCTTTGTTCATAATACACAATCTGCAGTATCCATTCACAGATGTAGAAAATGTTCAATAAGTCAAGTGCTATTCATTAGTCAAAATTTCTGTGGTACGCAGGGACGTGGCTCATGGGCCCTGTGCAAGAGTTCAGCTTGGGTCCCCTTCCCTCACTGCTTTGTGCCAAGGGGCAGAAGTGCATATACTGTAGCCTTTTTGAGAATTTCTTCTCAAACTAAGGGTACATTCACACGACCGTATAATTTTATCCGCGTCCGATCCGCATCCGTTCCGCATTTTGCGGAATAGATGCGGATCCATTCATTCTTATGGGTGAATAAAATGTGCGGACAATGTTCAGTATGTTGTCCGCATCCGTGTTTCCGCATTTCTAGTCCGCAAAAATATGAAAATTGTACTACTATTGTCCGTACAGATCGGTCCGCAGCCCCATTCAAGTCAATGGATCCGCAAATTGCGGATGACATACGGAATAGTTTCTGTATGTCATTCGTTTTTTGCGGATATTTTTCCGTATTATTGAAGGCTTTAATAATTATTTTTTTTTCTCTCTTTTTTTTTTTCTTCCGTTTTTTGTGGACCGTAAAAAATGTAAGACATACGGAACACAAACGGAGGTCATTCGTCCGCAAAATGCGGACAAACGGTTCTGTTATTTGCGGACCGCAAAACGGAAAGGATTACACACGGTCGTTTGAATGTACCCTAACTCCTTCCAGCCCTACTGGAAAACATTCTATACAGTGGTATTAAACATACAGAATAATATAGTGCCACATACCTCTTACATCCAGTGACGTCTGCTTTGAAGTAAACGTTATCTTTCCTCATCTTCTCCTTTCAAACCAGACCGCCATCATGATTTCGACAGTAGTTTGACAGTAGTTTTAAAAAAATTTCATCATCCTCCCATTTTATAATATGCGCCAGTACAAAAATACCCCCTTACAATGTGCACCAGTTCAAAAAAATAGCCCCTTACATATCTCCTTACCTTTCAAATCAGACCCCCATATCACACCTAAAATTGGAACCCTACAGTTGCAAGAAAAAGTATGTGAACCCTTTGGAATGATATGGATTTCTGCACAAATTGGTCATAAAATGTGATCTGATCTTCATCTAAGTCACAACAATAGACAATCACAGTCTGCTTAAACTAATAACACACAAAGAATTAAATGTCACCATGTTTTTATTGAACACACCATGTAAACATTCACAGTGCAGGTGGAAAAAGTATGTGAACCCTTGGATTTAATAACTGGTTGAACCTCCTTTGGCAGCAATAACTTCAACCAAATGTTTCCTGTAGTTGCAGATCAGACGTGCACAACGGTCAGGAGTAATTCTTGACCATTCCTCTTTACAGAACTGTTTCAGTTCAGCAATATTCTTGGGATGTCTGGTTTGAATCACTTTCTTGAGGTCATGCCACAGCATCTCAATCGGGTTGAGGTCAGGACTCTGACTGGGCCACTCCAGAAGGCGTATTTTCTTCTGTTTAAGCCATTCTGTTGTTGATTTACTTCTATGCTTTGGGTCGTTGTCCTGTTGCAACACCCATCTTCTGTTGAGCTTCAGCTGGTGGACAGATGGCCTTAAGTTCTCCTGCAAAATGTCTTGATAAACTTGGGAATAAATTTTTCCTTCAAAGATAGCAATCCATCCAGGCCCTGACGCAGCAAAGCAGCCCCAAACCATGATGCCACCACCACCATACTTCACAGTTGGGATGAGGTTTTGATGTTGGTGTGCTGTGCCTCTTTTTCTCCACACATAGTGTTGTGTGTTTCTTCCAAACAACTCAACTTTGGTTTCATCTGTCCACAGAATATTTTACCAGTACTGCTGTGGAACATCCAGGTGCTCTTGCGCAAACTGTAAACGTGCAGCAATGTTTTTTTTGGACAGCAGTGGCTTCCTCTGTGGTATCCTCCCATGAAATCCATTCTTGTTTAGTGTTTTACGTATCGTAGATTCGCTAACAGGGATGTTAGCATATGCCAGACTTTTGTAAGTCTTTAGCTGACACTCTAGGATTCTTCTTCACCTCATTGAGCTGTCTGCACTGTGCTCTTGCAGTCATCATTACAGGACGGCCACTCCTAGGGAGAGTAGCACCAGTGCTAAACTTCTCCATTTATAGACAATTTGTCTTACCATGGACTGATGAACAGCAAGGCTTTTGGAGATACTTTATAACCCTTTCCAGCTTTATGCAAGTCAACAATTCTTAATCGTAGGTCTTCTGAGAGCTCTTTTGTGCAAGGCATCATTCACATCAGGCAATGCTTCTTGTGAAAAGCAAACCCAGAACTGGTGTGTGTTTCTTATAGGGCAGGGCAGCTGTTACCAACACCTCCAATCTCATCTCATTGATTGGACTTCAGTTGGCTGACACCTCTCTCCAATTAGCTCTTGGAAATGTCATTAGTCTAGGGGTTCACATACTTTTTCCACCTGCACTGTGAATGTTTACATGGTGTGTTCAATAAAAACATGGTAACATTTAGTTCTTTGTGTGTTATTAGTTTAAGCAGACTGTGATTGTGTCACAGCCAGTTCTGTGAGAAGGTCTGACAGACGTTCTTCTCTACCTCTTGTATGACGTTCTTTGTTTTGGTTTCACTTTGTCATCTCCTTTCCTTCTGCCAGGTGTCACTTATTTAGACTGATCGTCTTCCTTTATATTCCCTCCCATACTGCCTCACCTTATATTACTTCCTGGATGAAGTGTTCACTGCTGGAGGCTGCTGCTGCTGTTTGCTCAGATAAGTCTTTTCCTTTATTGTGTTTCCTTGCTGGCTTGATTCTAGGTGACCCTGGCTCTGTCCGTATTAAGTGCAGGGAGCCGGTGGTCGTGTCCCCTCACTATTATAGGGTTTTCAGGTGTCACACAGTCTTAGGTACGTGGGTATGCAATCGTCTACCATTGAGACCCTTGCATGTGCATAGCAGTCAGGGAGAGCTCTTAGGGTTTTAAAGGGCTCACCTATATGCTCCTTAGTTATAAGTTCCAGCTATCTGAAACTTTACCCATGTCAGATTGTCTATTGTTGTGACTTAGATCACATTTTATGACCAATTTGTGCAGAAATCCATATTATTCCAAAGGGTTCACATACTTTTTCTTTCAACTGTACAGGGAGTGCAGAATTATTAGGCAAGTTGTATTTTTGAGGATTAATTTTTATTATTGAACAACAACCATGTTCTCAATGAACCCAAAAAACTCATTAATATCAAAGCTGAATATTTTTGGAAGTAGTTTTTAGTTAGTTTTTAGTTTTAGCTATTTTAGGGGGATATCTGTGTGTGCAGGTGACTATTACTGTGCATAATTATTAGGCAACTTAACAAAAAACAAATATATACCCATTTCAATTATTTATTTTTACCAGTGAAACCAATATAACATCTCAACATTCACAAATATACATTTCTGACATTCAAAAACAAAACAAAAACAAATCAGTGACCAATATAGCCACCTTTCTTTGCAAGGACACTCAAAAGCCTGCCATCCATGGATTCTGTCAGTGTTTTGATCTGTTCACCATCAACATTGCGTGCAGGAGCAACCACAGCCTCCCAGACACTGTTCAGAGAGGTGTACTGTTTTCCCTCCTTGTAAATCTCACATTTGATGATGGACCACAGGTTCTCAATGGGGTTCAGATCAGGTGAACAAGGAGGCCATGTCATTAGATTTTCTTCTTTTATACCCTTTCTTGCCAGCCACGCTGTGGAGTACTTGGACGCGTGTGATGGAGCATTGTACTGCATGAAAATCATGTTTTTCTTGAAGGATGCAGACTTCTTCCTGTACCACTGCTTGAAGAAGGTGTCTTCCAGAAACTGGCAGTAGGACTGGGAGTTGAGCTTGACTCCATCCTCAACCCAAAAAGGCCCCACAAGCTCATCTTTGATGATACCAGCCCAAACCAGTACTCCACCTCCACCTTGCTGGCGTCTGAGTCGGACTGGAGCTCTCTGCCCTTTACCAATCCAGCCACGGGCCCGTCCATCTGGCCCATCAAGACTCACTCTCATTTCATCAGTCCATAAAACCTTAGAAAAATCAGTCTTGAGATATTTCTTGGCCCAGTCTTGACGTTTCAGCTTGTGTGTCTTGTTCAGTGGTGGTCGTCTTTCAGCCTTTCTTACCTTGGCCATGTCTCTGAGTATTGCACACCTTGTGCTTTTGGGCACTCCAGTGATGTTGCAGCTCTGAAATATGGCCAAACTGGTGGCAAGTGGCATCTTGGCAGCTGTACGCTTGACTTTTCTCAGTTCATGGGCAGTTATTTTGCGCCTTGGTTTTTCCACACGCTTCTTGCGACCCTGTTGACTATTTTGAATGAAACGCTTGATTGTTCGATGATCACGCTTCAGAAGCTTTGCAATTTTAAGAGTGCTGCATCCCTCTGCAAGATATCTCACTATTTTTGACTTTTCTGAGCCTGTCAAGTCCTTCTTTTGACCCATTTTGCCAAAGGAAAGGAAGTTGCCTAATAATTATGCACACCTAATATAGGGTGTTGATGTCATTAGACCACACCCCTTCTCATTACAGAGATGCACATCACCTAATATGCTTAATTGGTAGTAGGCTTTCGAGCCTATACAGCTTGGAGTAAGACAACATGCATAAAGAGGATGATGTGGTCAAAATACTCATTTGCCTAATAATTCTGCACGCAGTGTATATCACACCTCAGATCAGACCCCCATATGGGACCTCAAATCAGACCCTCATATCACACCTGAAATCAGAACCCCACATCACAACTCAAATCAGACTGTCATATCAGATCTTGAGATCAGACCCCTTTATCAGATCCTCATATCAGACCTCAAATCAGACCCCCATATGAGACCTCAAATTAGACCCCCATATCAGACCTCAAATCAGACCCCCATATCCGACCTCAAATCAGAGCCCCTTTAGACCTCCAGTGTCTGACCCCCATTTCAGACCCCAGATCAGATCCCCTTTAAAGACCCCATTTCAGACCCCTGTCAGACCCCTATATCATACTCAGATTAGACCCAAAATAAATAAATTACCTCTCCTGCTCCGCTGCTGCTCGCCAAGTGCAATGGTCTGTGCTGCAGTCGAGCTCCCTGATCTTCTTCAGCCCTGCCCTGTCACATGACTGCCTGTAGCAGTTACGTCATGGTGTGCGGATTACGTCTTAATGCTGTACGCATCAGGACAGTGCAGTGCGGACCCAGAAAAGACCAGGGAGGAAGAGTGAATACAGCGCTAGCAATGCGTCACTTCCCTGCCCCTGCATTACAGTAAGCGCTTCCATAATGGAAGCGCTCACTAGTATTCGCTTTTTAAGACGCACTGCGTCTTATAAAGTAAAAATACAGCAATTTGCAAGGGGAGCCCTGTTTGCGACCCTTATAGCTACACTACTGGGTAGACAGCAATGAATTAATACGTGTGCTATCCATGGAGAACATGGACAACACACATCCACGAGACTTTGGCATGTGAATAAGCGCTAACTTGCACAATATTGCCTTTTTATTTTGCATTGTTTTTTTTTTTGTTTGTTTTTTTTAAGACCAGCAGTGATTGTTTGCACTAGTGAGAAATCACCAAATTCTATACATTATTGCTGTGTGTAATACAAAGGCAGTAACACTGACATTCGTGTAGATCATTCCACAGTGACCCATATTGTGATTAAAACAATAGGTCATTTTCTGATGATACGTTCCCTTTAAATAAACCATTTTAGTACGTAGTCAAGCTATTTCTCTAATGAACACTTTTAAGGGGCATTGGTATTAGTTACTTAGTTAAGATTAACACAAGACATGAGTAAATACAGCTTTGTTGATTTTAAATTAAAATACAAGGGTATACACTATGTGGGTCATTTATTAAGACCGGCTTTTAAGACACGAGTCTTAATAACCCCTGCGCTGGCGGTGAAATTATGTAGAGGCGCCGGCCCAAGCCAAGGACACCCTTTTTAGACATGGAGTGACCTGAGATAAGTTGCAGATTACGACGCAAATAACTTATGTTTCTTTCTAAATTGCAAATTTGATAAAAAAAAATTTCAGGGCAGAACTGACAAAAATCTGAATTTTGCATGTAATACTTCACGGATATATTTTTACAATACAAGAAATTCAAAAGAGTCAAAGAGTAAAAATTTTGAAAGTAAGTGAGGCAAATTATCATTAGCACTGGTCACCTTGTTATAATTAGGGGCTTTGCAGATGTGAGGTCCCAAATCATCTGCGACTTCTGCGTCTTTATGCATCACCCAATTGGGTCATGTTCTCGCTGTCTTAGCAATGCACTCCTGGCTCGGCATGGTTCGTGTGAACCTATGCAGATCTCCAAACTCTGACGTCTCTTTCTACAGACTGCATGATAGCACTTCTTACCTAACCACCAATATGGCCTTCTCACTGACCACAGTTAACACCCATCAATTTTGAAGGCAACTGTATCTGCATATAAGTTCCTGATCCATGACCCACTTGGACCGAAGAACACAATGTTTAATGCCCTTGTGTTCTTGACTCTCTCCCAAGAAGATGACCCTGGGAGGACCTTGTCTCCAGAGACATGACAAACATGCCTCTTCAGCACCCCATCAAATATTAACAGATGAAAATTGTGGCAGGAGACAGCCAAACAATAGATAGGGGCAGTTGGATGTATGAGCATACGTCATCTGTGTATGGCAGTGGGATTTCCCCACACATCACTGTACTATCACCCCAGGCATCAATAATGGTGACCATACATTTTCTGATATTTTGCCCTGATACAATAATCTTTAGGATATATAGACAGACATGAGAACTTGGAAGATTCTTGCCTGTGACATTTCACAAACTATAGACATCAACTAGACAACTCAACGTGTTTAGGCATCTTAACATAATTACATGAGAGGACATGTTCCTGCATCATACAAGATTAAAATGATGTACGGAATCTCCCATTCTCACTCCTCAATGAAGTTTGCACACTATTAAAGTGTTTTAAATGGGTTTTCCATAAATATCCACAATGGTCTTTCCTTAGAAAAGGCCATTTAAGTGTGTTTGGTCCGAGTCTGACCTCCAGGATCCTCACATTCAGCATATGGAAAAGGCTATTCTCGAGTGTTGTGTTCTCTTCACGAAGAGAGCACAGTGGCACACATGTTCCCCACACATGTACTGGCTGTGTCTGATACTACAGCACATCTGTATGTACTGAACAATACTGAGAACCACCATCAATCATACATTGATAGTCTATGCAAAGCATAGGCCTTTGACTGATATTCCCAGAAAAAGTTCAAGAGCCCCTTCTTCCTGACCAGACGCATTTTTTATCTTAATATATGCATCTTTGAAAGTCATAACTTTTTATTCCATCTGGTTATGTGAATAAGTTTTGAATTGCGATATATGGGGCTTTATTTTTGTGTCATTTCGATTTTAGTATTTTAGCTGAAAGTGCAACTAAAATGCTTTTTTTAAAATTATGTACCCTGTTCATAATGCTCATTTTGATATAAGGGATGTAGTAGTTATGGTCTCCGGGGTGGGGCTAGAAACTGTAGGCTGACAGCATTTTTAATTATTTTCTTTTTTTTAAATTTTGTCTTTCTTTTTATTTATTTACTTATCTTTTATTTTACACTTTGTTCTTCTCAAAATGTCATAGAAGACCTTCGGGGATGAATTAAACATCGTATTTTTTATTTATTAATGATTTCTATTGTAACTGGGGCTGACATATTGCAGTGTCCCTCTGCTATGCAGTGCTTCACTGCTAAAAGGGTTAATAGTGGGTAATAGTTTGTGTCTGGGAGGCTGTGGAGCAGCTAATAAGCTTTGGTTAGAGTTGCTAGGTGCAGATTCTTTACCCTCCTCATAGGGTGGGGTTAGAAGTCAGCGTAGGGAGAGACAGTATAGTGTGAGGAAGTAGAAGGAGCCCCGAAGAAGAACTTGAACAGGCTTGAGAGACAGAGCCTCAACTAACCTCTGAGGAAGAAAAGTAAAGGTATTCTGGATGGAAAAACATCCTATACAAGGAACAGAACTTAGTCTGTCATACAGGGGAGCCTCCCGCTGGATGAACTGGGCAAGGAGCGCTGTTAGTTGTAGATTGGCTCAGAGAGGTAACATCCGGCCTGTCACTGAACTGAACTGTGGAAACTGCAACCCATGTAAAATCTGCCGGCCCATGTGTGGTAAAAACTGAATCTGCAATATTTTAACTTTATTGCAAGTAAAGAACGGTTGTTTGCTGCAAAATCGGCCTCATCATTGCATGCACCAATACCCGCATGGCTTGAGTATTGCATTGTCATCTATCTCTCCTTCAGAAAACACCCCTACAACCACCAACACCAAGCAGGAGATCCCAAGACAAGGGTGTGCCCCAAGGGATCCAGGGTGCACTCTCCCTTCACTTTGCACTGGCCCAGGTAGCGTCATGGAGGACAAGAGCCACCATCATTGCTACAGCCAGCACTCCCACCCTCCCAGGTCTCCCCTGCGGCTTGCTCAGGGGCGGATTGGGAACTTAAAGTGGCCCTGGAAAAAATACAAAAAGTGGCCCTGTTTTTTAGTTGGGTCCAAATTGATGGAAGGCAGGGCCAGCAATACCATTATACCACCCCAACAGAGCCAAATACCACAGTCCATCACAAAATACATCCCCAAAAACTTCCACTGGCTGGCCGCAAGGAGGGTCCAGGCGGTCCCCTGGGCATCGGCCCACCGGGAAATTTCCCTGTAAGGTCTATGGCTAATCCGCCCCTGGGCTTGCTGCAATATTAGCCCCAGTTACAGAGGGCATACAGCCCAAAGGTTTTATAGTGCTGTGAAGCCTCATTACAGACATGATCTGGGTCTGCTAAGCAGTGGCCACATGATCGTTAGGACTGGAGCAGGAAGTGGCGGCATTGTTGCTGCCTGATCTTTATACACAGCACTCGCTGAACGCGGTGTACACAGTGCTGGAGAAGGCAAGGACAGTAAAATAACATCCCTGCCTTCTCTATGGGGAGCCCAGCTGTCACTGACAGCAAGCTCCCTGTTCCCGCAAGTGCACGATAAGCATGTTGCTGCTAACACTGCAAGGATGTCCAGGAACATCCTTGCAGAGTTAAGCACAGACTAACCAGATGTTTAATGTTTATGGGTGGTCCAGAAGCCATTAAAGAGGACCTGTCACCTGAAGTGACCTTACTGAACCATGTATTCTTATTCGTCATCTTTCTGTTGTGCCATTCCTCTAATATTTCCACTACAAGCTTATAAATTAATTTCCAACAATGTGACACCAGTTGGGGGGGGGGGGGGGCGGTGTGTTCCTACACATTTTGACACTGTCCAATCAGTGCTACCACTGTCAGACTGTTTAGGGAAAGACCCCCAACTGGTATCATTCATTCATGAACTTCTATCAAGGATAACGGAGGGACGGCACAACTCAGGTAGGGATGTGGCTGGGGCACAGGAAGAAGGTGTCTAAAGATCCTGCCATCCACCTCCCTCTTCTGCTTGTTTTTCTTTAAGTTACAGCAGCTTGAGATTCCCACCTGCTGTTGTGACTTGATCCAGACATTAAACTGCAGAAAATGGTGGCTCACTTCAGGCAGGGTTCTGGAATAGGTGCTGCTAACCCGATAAGAGGAACACCCAACCTCTAATAGTAATTGGTAAAGTAATTTAGAAGTGAAGGGTGAGCACTCAACAGTTGGACCACGATAATATGATTAAAAGTTTATTAAATCACAATAATACAACGCGTATGTAATGACTAAAATCTACAAAACTAAATAAAATCTGTAGACATAAAATCCTAAATGACACAAATGAAGGTAGATCTACCTTCATTTGTGTCATTTAGGATTTTATGTCTACAGATTTTATTTAGTTTTGTAGATTTTAGTCATTACATACGCGTTGTATTATTGTGATTTAATAAACTTTTAATCATATTATCGTGGTCCAACTGTTGAGTGCTCGCCCTTCACTTCTAAATTACTTGATCCAGACATTAGCGCTGATCAGATAGAAGACAGAAGTAGTGTTGGGCAAGCACGCTCGGCCGAACACCATTTTGACTCGAGCATCGCGATGCTCGGCACATAGAGGTGTTCGGCCGAACACCACGTGTGCTCGAGCGCGATGCTTGAGTCTCCTCCCCGCACGTTTGGGAAGTACTGGCACTCCCTGTAATGTAGTAGCCATGTTGGCTACTGGCACTACATTGATTGGCTGGCCGGAATGCGTCATTGGGTGCTATATAGCACCCAATGACACATGGTTCGGCTCAGTCTTAGTCAGGGAGAGCTGCAGCAAAAGGGACAGATAGTGTAGGGTCATACATTTTATTTTTTATTTTTTTAGGCAGGGTTTAGTGTTGAAAGGTGTTAGAGACCCAAAGGTCCTTTTAAGGACTATTTCTTTATCTGGCTGCAATATATATGATTAGCACAACCTGCGCTAAATTAAATGCAATTGTTTGGCTGCTGCTGACAGTGACACAACCTCTGCTACATCTCCTGTATAACGTTTGCGCATCCTAAATATCTGTGACATTCAGCACAATTGTTTGGCCGCTGCTGACAGCGACATTACCTGCTCTACATCTCCTGTCAAACATTTGCGCATCCCAAATATCTGTGACATTCAGTGTAATTTTTTCTTAGCCGCTGGTGACAGCGACATTACCTGCGCTACATCTCCTGTATAATGTTTGTGCATCCTAAATATCTGTGACATTCAGTTTCATTTATACACTTACAAAACCTGCACTACTGTACGTGTGACATACTTGCAAGCATATATACCATTTACTATGCTCAAGGCGAGCAGTAAGGGACGGGGAAGTGGCCGTGCTGCTCATGGTGCACACAGAGGCCGTGGCCCTGGGTGCGGTGAAACTGTGCCTGCTGCCAGAGAACAAGAAACACACTCTTCTAGCTTCATGTCCCAGTTTGCAGGGCGGAGCAGGACACCTCTCTCGAAGTCACACCAGTGCGACCAGGTGGTCGGTTGGATTGAAGCAGATAAGTCAGGAGGATGACCAGAGTGAGGAAGTGGAGGAGGTGGTGGACGAAGAAATCACTGACCCAACCTGGGAAGGTGGCAAGCTGAGCGAGGACAGCAGTACATAGGGGGAAGGATCCGCAGCACCGCAACAGGCTGAAAGAGGCAGTGGGGTGGCAAAAGGGAGAAAGTGGACCACACCAAACAGGCCCGCAACTGTTCCCCAGTCTGGCGCTTTTTTGAGGAAAGTGCGGACGATAAAGAATTGTCATTTGCAACCTATAACGTACCAAAATGAGCAGGGGCGTGCAACCTCACCACCACCAGCATGATCCACCACATGGCATCAAAGCACCCTAATAGGTGGGCCGAACACCTGGGTCCACAATCAGTGTCTGCGGGTCACACCACTGCCTCCTTTTCCCCTATGTTACGTGCTGGCCAATCCCCTGTCTAAGACACAGGCCCGGATGCCTCCCGCCCTGCACCTGGACCTTCGGAAGCACCATCAGCTAGCACATCCACTTCTGTGTCCCAGCGCAGCGTACAGATATCATACCCCAAGCCTTTGAACGAAAGTGCAAATACCCAGCCACCCACCCACAGGCTATAGCACTAAATGCGCACCTTTTCAAATTGCTGGCCCTGGAAATGTTGCCATTTAGGCTTGTGGACAATGAGGCTTTCTGCAGCCATCAGGGTGCAGCCGTCCCTCGTTACTCAGTCCCCAGTCGCCACTATTTTTCCCGGTGTGCCGTCCCCGCCTTACACCAGCATGTGTCCCATAACATCACCCGTGCCCTGACAAACGCAGTTATTGGGAAGGTCCACTACATTTCCCTGACGGCACACTGAGTGAACGTTGTGGAGGCCGGGAGCGATTTGTATCCTCGGATGGCACAGGTGCTACCGACCTGCCTGCTAGATACAACTGTATTGCCATCCACAGGACGGCAATACAATTGAATCTAATGCGGTGGAAGAGCTGCATGACCTGTGGTGACATCATAGATCATGTGACCAGTAAAACAGTCAGTGGTTGAGAAGGACCTGCGATGATGTCACCATCATGTGACCAGTGCAGGAGAGGGCGGCAGTAAAGAGGGGAAGAAGCTGAGATGATATCTGCTACATCAGGAGAGGTAAGTGAAGGGAGAGGCAGAGCAATGCTAGGAGTTGTGGTTATTTAACTGTGACTGTATGTTAGGGCTGAAGGGAGGGATGTTATTTACATGGAACTGTATGTTGAAGGCGGATGTGGTAGGGGATTATGTTATTTACATGGAACTGTGTGTTGGAGGTGGCTGGGGAGGGGGTCATGTTATTTACATGGGACTGTATGTTTAAGGTGGCTGTGGTAGGGGATTATGTTATTTACATGGGACTGTATGTTGGAGGGGGTAGGGGGATGTTATTTACATGGGACTGTATGTCGGAGGGGGCTGGGGGAGGCAGTGATGTTATTTACCTGGGACTTTATGTTGATGGCACCTGTGGGAGGGCGTGATGTTATTTACATGGGACTGAATGTTACAGGGGTCTGAGGGAGGGAGGGATGTTATTTATGTTATTTATGTAGTGTCCCACTAGGTAGGAGTGGGCACTACACAAGGGTCAATTGGGTCACATGTTAGCGATATTATATTTAACCATGTACGTTAATGTATTTTCTATGTGTTTTTGTATGCATTGTTTCCCCTGTGTCATGCATAGCAGGCCTATGAGGGTGTAGTTAGGCATCCTAGACACTAGAGGGAGATAGGGAGCCCCTAGTATAAATGTTCAGGCCCAGACAGGGAGGAGTTAGTCTGTAGTCAGGAGTCTGTGGAGACAGAAGTGAGAAGGCATCTTAGCCAGAGATATGCTGAGGGCCTCCTCCTGACATGCAGCTAGATAGTCCTGGCTTCTAGTTGCTACCAGGAGGCTAGTGAAGAACTCTAGCCTGCCTGTAGATAAAGTGAGCCTCAGTTAGCTCAGAAGACTACCCCAAGAGAAGAGATGTACCTCCTGGGAGAAACCTGCAGCTTCCCTCACAACAGGAACAACACAACCAGCTCAGAGAAGTAAGCTGAGAGGCAGAGGTACTATAAGATAAAAGCAAGGGTCAATACGGGAGGAAGATTATTTTTACCAAGGATTAAAGCCAGCATTTAGGCATCCGGGCCTTGGGATAGAGCCAGAATAGCTGTGGAGATAGTGCAGCCAGGGCTGTGAAGCATTAATTGTGTACCCTCCAAGTATCTTGCAAGATTATTACCTGCCATATTGAAAGTAAACCTGCTTGTGGAATATTGTTATAAGGGACTGCATCATCATTATCAACTGTCTGTATAAAGTTGGGACTGTTTTCCAAGTAAAGCAACGTTTGGTTTACCATACCAGCTGTGTACCTCCATTACTACTCCTACAAATCGGTGTGCCACCGTTACAGGCACTGGCATCACGATCCTTAAAGGGACCTTGCCCCAGGCACTCAAAATACCTGTAACATCCAGGGCACCTCATCCACCATCAGGCCTGGTCCCTACATACAGAGTGTGCCCCAGAGGAACTTGTGTCTACCTCTCCTTCACTGCCGCATGCCTGCCCAGGGTCCTCCAATACAGTGAGTAACCCTCGATTGCCCATAACCGTGACCTCACTATCGCAATACCCTGCAGGTCTGGCGTGCTGCATTTACATGGGACTGAATGTTCAGGGGGCGATGTTATTTACGTGGGACTGTATGTTGAAGGTGGCTGGTGGGGGGTAATGATGTTATTTACATGGGACTGAATGTTGAGGGGGTGATGTTTACATGGGAATGCATGTTGGAGGCGTCTGGGGAGGGGATGATATTATTTACTTGGGACTGTATGTTGAAGACGGCTTGGGAGGAGGTGATGTTATTTACATGGGACTGTATTTTGGAGGGGGCTGTAGATAGAGAGGGATGTTATTTACATGGGACTGTATATTGGAGGGGGCTGGAGAGATGGTGTGATGTTATTTACATGGGACTGTATGGCGGAGGGAGGGAAATAGAGTTATTTACATGGGACTGCATGTTGGAGGGGGTGAAGGGAGGGGAGTGATGTTATTTACATAGGACTGTATTTTGGAGGGGGCAGGAGAGATGGAGTGATGTTATTTACATGGGACTGTATGGTGGAGGCGGGAATATAACAACAGGAGGCACTGCAAATCAAGGGGACATTATAGGCATTCTTATTACTACTGGGGGCTCTATAGGAGGGACTTATAGAGCTGCCTTATTTGTACTAAGAACCTATGGGGGCCTTATTACTACTGAGGGGTCTGTAGAGAGCTTTATTACCACTGGGGGAACAATAGGGGGCCTTATTTCTACTGGGGGCTTTGTGAGGGTAATATTAATACTGGAGGACTCATCTACTAATGGGGGAACTCTTGGGGAGCATTATCACAGTTGGGGGCACTGTAGGGGGCAGTATTACTATGGGGGAGCTAATTATTCTTCAGGGAGGTATTAGGGGGCACAGCGAGCAGCAGGATAACACTGTTCGGACTCCAGGTTTGGCGATGATGATAGAAATGTGAGGAATCTAAGATGTCTGTGTGTTACACTCTGCAGAGACGAGGCGGCTGAGAGAAGTTGTACGGACCGAATAGAGAAGATGATGACAGAGAAGATCTACATCCGTGGAGACGTCACCTGGGAGGCCCTGGATGTGAGAGGTATGTGCTGCTGTATAGCAAGTACAGCAAAATGCGGTGTGTGGGGGAGGGGGGATGACTTAGAGAACTGGGCCATATTTATTGGGGCTTGGGCCACGGATCTTTTGAGACCCTAGCAACGCCCCTGCAGCTGACAACGCTGGCGGCAGAGTACGTAGTTCCTTGGGCAACCGAGGAGGGGAGACGAGGGGAACACACAGCAGTTCCAACAGAGGGAAGGCAACACTCTCCAAAGCCTGAGACAGTTTCATGACACCCCGCCAGCACCCTCACCCTGATGCGTGGCCTAGTGTCACAAGGAGGGAAAAGTTTTGGAAGATGGTGAAGGAGTACGTAGCAGACCATGTCAGCATCCTCAATGATCCCTCTGTGCCTTACAACTATTGGGTGTCCACAGGGCCGTCTTTAACAAGGGGCAAAAGGGCCAGCTGCCCCGGGCCCAGTTGCTCCTGGGGGACCCAAGGCAGCTGCCTCTTGAGCCCTTCTAGCCAATACCCCGGGTGTCAAGCTGTCAGCTACACAGGGGGTGCTGCCATGCCGTGCCTGGCCGGCACTCCAGGCAGCGTACTGTGAGAGCTGTGATTCTCTAGGACCTTAGATGACATCATCACCATGTGACCAGTAACCTAGCAATATTACTGGTCACATGGCTATGAGGTCATCAAGGTCCTACCAGGAGTGTTGCTTTAGAAGTTTGCCTTAACTGTGGAGCTTTTTTTGTGAAGATTACATCAGAAAAAGGTGACAGGGGCTGTTATGCTAATATACTGTAAACTACTGTATAGTGGGGTGCTGTATAGTGTGGGGGCCTATATACTGTGGGGGGCTGTATACTGTGGGGGCCTGTATAGTGTGGGGGGCTGTATAGTGTGGGGGCTGTATACTGTATGTGCTGTATATTGTGGAGTGCTATACTGCTGTACTGTATAGTGTGGGGGGCTGTATACTGTGGGTGCTGTATATTGTGGAGTGCTATACTGCTGTACTGTATACTGTGGGGGGCTGTATACTGTGGGGGGCTGTATACTGTGGGTGCTGTATATTGTGGAGTGCTATACTGCTGTACTGTATAGTGTGGGGGGCTGTATAGTGTGGGGTGCTGTATGGTGTACAGTTTGGGGTGCTGTATACGGTGAGGTGCTATACTGCTCTACTGTATACTGTGAGGTGTTGTATACTGTGGGGTGCTGTATACTGTGGGCTGCTATACTGCTCTACTATATACTGTGGGGTACTGTATAGTGTGGGGTGATATACTGCATACTGTGTGGTGCTGTATACTATAGGGTGCTATACTGCATACTGTGGGTTGCTGTATACTATAGGGTGCTATACTGCATACTGTGGGGTGCACTGTAACACTAGGGTGAGCCGAGCCCTGGTCTCCTTCCTGCAGAGCGGTGCCCACTTCCAGCCTGAGCCCAGCTGCCCAGAGCACTGATCCTGAGCCGCTGGAGTCTTCAGAACTGGAAGTATTTACAGTCATTCACTGTACTCTACCAGATGTGTGGATTTTTTGTGTGTGTGTTGTGGTGGAGGGCGTGATTGCCTGCTAAGGTGTGGGAAGGCTGGATCCAGGGGGCCCAAGTAAATTTTTGCCCAGGGTGTCCAAGCTGGACACGTAGCATGAACTGGCGCTATACGCCTTGGAGGTGCTGGCCTGCCCTGCCGCCAGTGTTTTGTCAGAGAGGGTATTTAGTGCTGCTGGTGGCATTATAACAGATAAGCGCATCCGCCTGTCAACTGAAAATGCTGACAGGTTGACTCTTATCAAAATGAACAAGCAATCCGCCCCTGACTTATCTACTCCACCAGAGGAAAGCGGCTGAACATAAAGGCACTTTAAATGTGTATTTTATGGTGTATTGAGCACACTGTATTCCCATGCACCCCTTCCACCACAAAAAAGGGTATATGGTTCAATCTTCCTTTTCTCGTCCTCCTCCTCCATCATATCAACATGCTTATTAGTCTGCCCTCACTCCTAATGTTTTAGAGGGTCAGATCAGCAGCAGGCCCTCGCCACTAAGGTTTTAGAGGGTCACCAGCAGGCCTTTGCGCCTAATGTTTTTGAGGGTCACCAGCAGGCCATCAATCATAATTTTGTGTAATACAGGGTGTATTGGAGTGCCGGTTCCTTGTAATTTTTGGCAGCCCTTTCACTTAGTGCATAGGTTTTATGAGTGTAGGAGTCCCACTACATGAACCATTGTACCACAATGTGAATGAGGCCCTTCTTTATGTGAGATACAGGTTGTATCGGAGTGCCTCTTCCTTGTAATTTTTGGCAGCACTTGCACTTTATATACAAGTAAATATACAGGAAAGAATGTTTTCTAACAATTTTTCCTCTAAAATCGATTTTATCTTCGGTTTGGGGCGTATTATTGTCAGTCTGAAAAAGTGGCATACTACTTGGACAACATCATTCCCAGCAGCGACCTGGGAGTCCAAGATGTATCCAGACATCCTCCCCATTCTGTTCCCGAACCATTTCGGTGGTGTTTCCATCAATTTCTGACCTTTTCCAATGAACCAGACACCCTCCCCTCTTCAGAGCAGGGGTGCCTGGTTTAATGCTCGGGTTCTCCCATTGACTTCCATTGTGCTCGGTCAACACTAGACAGAAGGGGAGGGAGTCTGCAGAGAGACTATGTCATCTTTTAACCACAGCTCCCTCTCCAAGCTGCATGAGAGGTAAGTATGTGTAAGGTATATGTATGTGTGTAATGTGTGTAATTATACAGTATGTGTGTGTAATGTGAGTGTAAATGGCTATATTCCCATGCAAGCTTAAAATCTGATTTATATTCCATGGCAGAAATCCTAGGCTAATCCTAGGCTGCTGTTGAGCTGCTGTCCCTGTATGAAGGGGTTGTAGAACCCCCCCTTTATCAGCATGGGATATGGATTGCCCCCAGACAATCCATGGTGATATGTATGACACGTGTGACTAGGGCTTATATGTGTACTGTGAATATATGTGTGTGTGTGTTATTTGGATAAATATACAGTATGTACAGTACAGACCAAAAGTTTGGACACACCTTCTCATTCAAAGAGTTTTCTTTATTTTCATGACTATGAAGGCATCAAAACTATGAATTAACACATGCGGAATTATATACATAACAAACAAGTGTGAAACAACTGAAAATATGTCATATTCTAGGTTCTTCAAAGTAGCCACCTTTTGCTTTGATTACTGATTTGCACACTCTTGGCATTCTCTTGATGAGATTCAAGAGGTAGTCCCTGAAATGGTCTTCCAACAGTATTGAAGGAGTTCCCAGAGATGCTTAGCACTTGTTGGCCCTTTTGCCTTCACTCTGCGGTCCAGCTCACCACAAACCATCTCGATTGGGTTCAGGTCCGGTGACTGTGGAGGCCAGGTCATCCGGCGCAGCACCCCATCACTCTCCTTCATGGTCAAATAGCCCTTACTTTCAAAGTTTTCCCAATTTTTCGGCTGACTGACTGACCTTCATTTCTTAAAGTAATGATGGCCACTCGTTTTTCTTTACTTAGCTGCTTTTTTCTTGCCATAATACAAATTCTAACAGTCTATTCAGTAGGACTATCAGCTGTGTATCCACCTGACTTCTCCTCAACGCAACTGCTGGTCCCAACCCCATTTCTAAGGCAAGAAATCCCACTTATTAAACCTGACAGGGCACACCTGTGAAGTGAAAACCATTTCAGGGGACTACCTCTTGAAGCTCATCAAGAGAATGCCAAGAGTGTGCAAAGCAGTAATCAAAGCAAAAGGTGGCTACTTTGAAGAACCTAGAATTTGACATATTTTCAGTTGTTTCACACTTGTTTATGTATATAATTCCACATGTGTTAATTCATAGTTTTGATGCCTTCAGTGTGAATCTACAATTTTCATAGTCATGAAAATAAAGAAAACTCTTTGAATGAGAAGGTGTGTCCAAACTTTTGGTCTGTACTGTATATGTGTAATGTGTATGTATATACAGTTTGAGTTTATTATGCATATAAATATGTATGTACTATGTATATGTGTGTATATATGTATGTCTGCATCAAATAGCAGTACTGTGTTAGCATGCAGTGTAGCGACGCTATGTTTGTATGGAGTATAGCAATGCTATGAATGTGTGGGATATAGAAATATGCATGTGTGTGGTAAATATGTAATGTTACATTTTAGGAGGTGCGACAAATTTAGCAATGTTCTAGGTGGTTGGATTTGGGAGAGTGTAAAGACGTGCCTAGCTACAGCTCTGCTTTGAAGAACTACTCCCTGAGTGAACTGTTCCACCAGCGACAATACAAAGGCAACTACTTGCTCAGAAATTATGTACAATATGGAAGGTGGCCTGAGTGCTGCCATATGTCTGTGATGGAAATGAGTCAATGATATACTCTACAGACGCACATACTACACATTTATTGCTGTAAACGAAAACAACTGGTGCTGCCTAACCCCCCAGAGACTACACGGCTGTCATCTGTGTTATCTCTAAATGACTGTAATTAAAGATGGTATTTACCAGTCAATACGGCAGTTCGAGCTCCATTGTGCGGTCACCACAACAAAAGGATGGCTTCCCCTCCAGGTGTTCTAGTTCCGGCTTCCTGTTTGCATTGATGACTTTACCCCTAAAGACATGGCAGAGCAGGTATTAGGTTATTAGCAGGGCTGGCGTTGGGATTTTGTAGGTTGTTAGCTGTGAGGGAATGGGGAAACAAGAATTGACATGTACGTTCATGGTGTTTCAGAAGTTTTCTGTTGCTGGCATACAGGGGCGGACTGGGAGCTTAAAGTGGCCCTGGAAAATACCTAAAAGTGGCCCCATGTTGTAGGTGGTCCAAACTGACAGAGGCGTGCTAACAGAAGTAGGTAGAGCCAGCAATACCGAAGTGCAAAACAAAATACCGCCCCAGCAGAACTAAATACCACAGTGCAGCACAAAATACTGCTGCCCGTGCCACGGTACAAGGCCCCATTCACACATCCGCAATTTCGTTCCGCATTTTGCGGAACGCAATTGCGGACCAATTCATTTCTATGGGGCTGTACGATGTGCTGCCAGGATACGTAATTGCGGATCCGCACTTCCGGGTCCGCAATTCTGTTCCCGAAAAAAATAGAACATGTCCTATTCTTGTTCGCAATTGCGGACAAGAATAGGCATATTCTATTAGTGCCGGCGATGTTCGATCCGCAAAATGCGGAACGCACATTGCCGGTGTCCGTGTTTTGCGGATCCGCGGATCAAAGCTACGGACTTGAGAATGGACCCTAAAACTGTATCATTATTCTGAGGACGGCAATAGAGTTGAATCCAGGAGGAAGCTGGCCAGGTGCATAAGTGCCTGAGGCTCCTACATTAATTAATGCTGTGAGCATCAGATCATTATGTACCTGGCTGGTGGCCCTGATGAGGGCTTGGGCAGCCCTCTGGGCATTGACCCACCAGGAAATTTCCTTGTAGGGTCTATGGCCAGTCAGCCTATGTTGGAATTACTACAAGCTCTGGGTGTGTTGCCTTGTGCATTGATTTCCACTAAAAAAAACATTTAATAAAAAACATATGCAAAAACATATGTGCCTTTTTATACAGGGAGTGCAGAATTACTAGGCAAATGAGTATTTTGACCACATCATCCTCTTTATGCATGTTGTCTTACTCCAAGCTGTATAGGCTCGAAAGCCTACTACCAATTAAGCATATTAGGTGATGTGCATCTCTGTAATGAGAAGGGGTGTGGTCTAATGACATCAACACCCTATATCAGATGTGCATAATTATTAGGCAACTTCCTTTCCTTTGGCAAAATGGGTCAAAAAAAGGACTTGACAGGCTCAGAAAAGTCAAAAATAGTGAGATATCTTGCAGAGGGATGCAGCACTCTTAAAATTGCAAAGCTTCTGAAGTGTGATCATCGAACAATCAAGCGTTTCATTCAAAATAGTCAACAGGGTCGCAAGAAGCGTGTGGAAAAACCAAGGCGCAAAATAACTGCCCATGAACTGAGAAAAGTCAAGCGTGCAGCTGCCAAGATGCCACTTGCCACCAGTTTGGCCATATTTTAGAGCTGCAACATCACTGGAGTGCCCAAAAGCACAAGGTGTGCAATACTCAGAGACATGGCCAAGGTAAGAAAGGCTGAAAGACGACCACCACTGAACAAGACACACAAGCTGAAACGTCAAGATTGGGCCAAGAAATATCTCAAGACTGATTTTTCTAAGGTTTTATGGACTGATGAAATGAGAGTGAGTCTTGATGGGCCAGATGGATGGGCCCGTGGCTGGATTGGTAAAGGGCAGAGAGCTCCAGTCCGACTCAGACGCCAGCAAGGTGGAGGTGGAGTACTGGTTTGGGCTGGTATCATCAAAGATGAGCTTGTGGGGCCTTTTCGGGTTGAGGATGGAGTCAAGCTCAACTCCCAGTCCTACTGCCAGTTTCTGGAAGACACCTTCTTCAAGCAGTGGTACAGGAAGAAGTCTGCATCCTTCAAGAAAAACATGATTTTCATGCAGGACAATGCTCCATCACACGCGTCCAAGTACTCCACAGCGTGGCTGGCAAGAAAGGGTATAAAAGAAGAAAATCTAATGACATGGCCTCCTTGTTCACCTGATCTGAACCCCATTGAGAACCTGTGGTCCATCATCAAATGTGAGATTTACAAGGAGGGAAAACAGTACACCTCTCTGAACAGTGTCTGGGAGGCTGTGGTTGCTGCTGCACGCAATGTTGATGGTGAACAGATCAAAACACTGACAGAATCCATGGATGGCAGGCTTTTGAGTGTCCTTGCAAAGAAAGGTGGCTATATTGGTCACTGATTTGTTTTTGTTTTGTTTTTGAATGTCAGAAATGTATATTTGTGAATGTTGAGATGTTATATTGGTTTCACTGGTAAAAATAAATAATTGAAATGGGTATATATTTGTTTTTTGTTAAGTTGCCTAATAATTATGCACAGTAATAGTCACCTGCACACACAGATATCCCCCTAAAATAGCTAAAACTAAAAACAAACTAAAAACTACTTCCAAAAATATTCAGCTTTGATATTAATGAGTTTTTTGGGTTCATTGAGAACATGGTTGTTGTTCAATAATAAAATTAATCCTCAAAAATACAACTTGCCTAATAATTCTGCACTCCCTGTACATGTAGCATCCTGTATATTTTTTCCTACTGAAAGAAATCTACACCTCCGTGTTGGCCAGGAATTGGCCATGCACCATCACCGTGGACAGCAGGTACCAAGCAGATTGGCAGATTTCATTTGCACATCAGAGTATCCGAAAAGTTATTATTTGTACCTTTCAAACCCACACAGTTCAATTTTATGAACCCAGAAATCCTCTTTTTAGATCATGGAGACTGCACCACAAACGCCACAAGTAGTGGCAGCAATAGGATCAGAAAAAAAGGCACAAACTAAGTAAAAAGTTCACACTGACTAAGGCCGGACTAACGTCACCGTTTAGCTTTCCGTTCTTGTTTTTTATAAAACAGAAACAGATCCATTATTTTGAGCATTGGTTGTGGTCAGTTATGATCAGTTTGTTGTGTCACTTCCATCAGAGATCAGTTATTTTTGACAGGAGAAAAAGTACTTTTTGCAGTACTTTTTCTCCAGTCAAAAATAACTGATCTGGAAGTTACACAAACTGATCATAATTAATGCTCAAAATAACTGATCCATTATTTTTTTTCTGTTCTTCTGACAGATCAGAAAAACGGAAAGCTAAATGGTGAAGTGAACCTAAATCTGTGTTAATGAGCACTTCTCCTTTGCCGAGATAATCCATCCCACCTCACAGGTGTGGCTTATCAAGGTGCTGATTAGACAGCATGAATATTGCACAGGTGTGCCTTAGACTTCCCACAATAAAAGAACACTCTGAAATGTGCACAGTTTTGCCTTACTGGGGAAGGGATCAGAAAACCAGTCAGTATCTGGTGTGGCCACCATTTGCCTCACCTAGTGCAGCACATCTCTATCGCATAGAGTTGATCAGGTTGTTGTTTGTGGCCTGTGGAATGTTGGTCCACTCCTCTTCAATAGCTGTGTGAAGTTGCAGAATATTGGCAGTAACTGGAACACGCTGTCATATACGCAGATACAGAGCATCCCAAACATGCTCAATGGGTGACATGTCCGGTGAGTATGCTGGCCATGCAAGAACTGGGATTTTTTCATCTTCCAGGAATTGTGTACAGATCCTTGCAATATGGGGCCGTGCTTTATCATGCTGCAACATAAGATGATGGTCGTGGATGAATGGCACAACAATGGGCTTCAGGATCTCGTCACGGTATCTCTGTGCATTCAAAATGCCATCAATAAAATGCACCTGTGTTCGTTGTCCATAACATACGCCTGCCCATACCATAACCCCACCGCTCCCATGGGCCACTCGATCCACAACATCGCCACACACGCTGCCCTGAACAGTGAAAACCGGGACTCATCCGTGAACAGAACACCTCTCCAACGTGCCAGACGCCATTGAATGTGAGCATTTTCCCACTCAAGTCGGTTACGACGACGAACTGCAGTCAGGTCCAGACCCGGATGAGGACAACGATGTCACTGGTAGTACGGGGAAGGAAAGACAACCAAAGGGAACAACAACAAAACAACAACAGACTAGGCCCCAAACCTAGGGAACAAAGAGGTCACCTCCTAGCAATCCCTGATTCTCTCCCTAAGCTGCTAACAACATGTGCAAATCTCAAAGGTAGAAATGCACATGCACAGGAACCTGAGACTGCTGAAACACTGCACCAAACCCTCAGCTTAGGGAACAGGGAAAGAGGCAACCGTCTCCGAAACTGAAGGAGCTAGTGTCTCCCTGAGGCCTAGTCAGAAGAGACACACCAAGAAAGGGAAAAGGACTTAGCTTGAGAAGCAACTGGAACGAACAGGAGAACCACCACATAAGCAGAGCACTCCACAGAAGAACTATCAGCCGCAGGGAAACAAGTGAGAGGCGGAACATATAAAGAGCCATCTGACTGATAATGAGCAGAATCTGCGAAGGGGTGGAAACCTGTCAGCAACAATGAAAACAAGAGAGATCTGTCAGATAGACTCCTGAGTCTTCCGTCTATCTGAACTTCTAAGATCTCTCCCAGGGCCGGCGGTGACAGATGAGCATGCAGATGAGCTTCCCTGAGACGGTTTATGACAGTTTGTGCAGAAATTCTTTGGTTATGCAAACCAATTGATGCTGCAGCTGTCTGGGTGGCTGGTCTCAGATGATCATGGAGGTGAATATGCTGGATGTGGAGGTCCTGGGCTGGTGTGGTTACACGTGGTCTGCGGTTGTGAGGTTGATTGGATGTACTGCCAAATTCTCTGAAACGCCTTTGGAGACGGCTTATGGTAGAGAAATGAACATTCATTGCACGGGCAACAGCTCTGGTAGACATTCATGCAGTCAATGCAACATCTGTGGCATTGTGCTGTGTGATCAAACTGCACATTTCAGAGTGGCATTTCATTGTGGGCAGTCTAAGGCACACCTGTGCAATATTCATGCTGTCAAATCAGCACCTTGATATGCCACACCTGTGAGGTGGGATGGATTATCTCGGCAAAGAAGTGCTCACTAACACAGATTTAGACAGATTTGTGAACAATATTTTAGAGTAATGGGTCTTTTGTGTATGTAGAAAATGTCTCAGATCTTTGAGTTCAGCTCATGCAAAATGGGAGCAAAACCGAAAGTGTTGCATTTACATTTATGTTCAGTGTATTTTTGTTGGCTGATCGCTGCTAAATTCTGAAGGCTTCGGTCATTTGTGTTTTCACAGGTGCCGGAAGTTGCCCCTTAAGGGCTCTTTCACACGAGCGGATGCCGTGCGTGGAATCCGCTGCGTGAAAGAGTGCCAAGCCCCGTTCTGGACAGCAGAGACACAGAGCATTAACATGATTAATAATGCTCTGTGCCTCTCTGTGATCTTTTTACTACAAAATCACAGTGAGATAAAGCTGTCACTGTGATTTTGTAGTAAAAAGGTTACAGAGGGGCAAAGAGCATTATCAATCAGTTAATGCTCCGTGTCTCTGCTGTCCAGAGAGGGGCCTGGCATTCTTTCTTTCCGCTCGTGTGAAAGAGCCCTAAACGTCTTAGCACAAATGAGTTTCAGCTAATACGGACAACTACACAGAACTAACTAATCGAATGTTATCAACTAGACAGTGGTGACAATACTCCAGTGTACTGATAAAGGAATGACAGGGATTCAAGTCCAGTGACTCTACCAAACTATGCAGAACTCCAAAGCCTCCTGTAAGCAGAGTGCCACCTGCTGGACAGATGACGGACTACCTTTAGGCCAGGTTCACATCACTGTTAATTTTTCCGTACTTCTGATCTGTCAGAAGAACAGAAAAATAAACAAAAAAAAAATACCTGTTTTAAGCATCCGTTATGCTCATTTATTCACATTTTGCATCCATTTTAGCTATTTCCATCTAAGATCCGTTATTTTAGATTGAAAATGTTTCTGTCTAAAATAACGGATCTGAGACAGAAATGGCTAAAACGGATGCTATCTGATCATAACGGATGCTTAACCCCTTTCGCGGGTCCAATGGAAGCCTGTGAGACCCAGCCCCATAGGCATATTGTCAGTGTATTACACTGACAGTCAATGTATTGTAATGTATTGTAGAGGGGATCAGACCCGCAAAAGCTAATGTCCAAGAGTGGGACAAAAATAAAAGTAAAAAAAAATGACCTTTCCCCTTATCAAGCCATATACAATATAAAAAAATATATAAATATAGACATACTAGGTATTGCCGCGTCCATAATGATCAGCTCTATAAAAATATCACAAGATCTACCCCGTCAGATTAACGCCATAAAAAAATAGCCATTTTTTGGTCACTTTGCCTTACAAAAAGTATAGTAGTGAGGGATCGAAATGTGCTATATACCCCAAAATGGCACCACTGAAAATGTCACCTCATCCCAGAAAAAATTAGCCCATACACAAGACAATCAGCAAAAATATATATGGCTCTCAGAAAATGGCACAAAAACTGCTTTTTCTTTCAAAAATGCTTTTATTGTGTAAGATTGCAAACAAAAAAAAAATAATTAGGCATATAAGATAGTGTTGCATCTGGAATGACCTGCTCTATAAAAATATCACATGATATACCCAGTCAGGTGAATGCTGTAAAAAAAAATAAAAATGTAAATGGTGTCAAAACAGTAATTTTTTGGGACCTTGCCTAACAAAAAGCATAATAGTGAACGATCGAAAAGTACTATGTACCCCACAATGATACCTCTGAAAACATCACTTCATCCTGCAAAAAATAAGCCCCTAAACAAGACAAAAAATATGGCTTTCATAAAATGGCCACACAAAAGCTGCATTTTTTTTTCAAAAATGATTTTATTGTGTAAGATTGCAAACAAGAAATAATAAAATAGACATATTCAGTATTGCCACGTCCGTAACAAACGTCTATATAAAAATATCACATGATCTACCTTGTCAGATGAATGCCATAAAAAAAAAAACATAGTGTCAAAAGTCATTTTTGTCACCTTTATTTACAAAAATCGTAATAATGAGCAATCAAAAAACACTATGCACCCCAAAATGGTACCAGTAAAAAATGTCATCCTGAAAAAAAATGCACAAATACACAAGGCAATAGGCATAAAAAAAAATATGGCTCTCAGAAAATGGCGATACAAAAACAGGATTTTTTTTTTCAAAAATGCTTTGGTATCTCTGTAATCGTACTGACCAGCAGAATAAAGATAATGTGTCATTTTTCAAAAAGTTTTATGTACCCCAAAACAGAACTAATGATAAAGCTGAAGTACAATGTGTCACGAGAAAACAATCTCAGAATCAATTGGATAAGTAAAAATGTTCCAAAGTTATTACCACATAAAACGACACGTCAGATTTGCAAAAATAGCCTCTGTCAGGCAGGTGAAAAATGGCTGTGCCCTGAAGAGGTTAAAATAGAAACAGATAAACCCTCTGAAAATACTAGTGCCAGATAGTGCCCCTTCAATAATTATTGGCACACAGTGCCCTAAAAAATAACTGTGCCCAGGAAACAGTGTCCCTGACACTAATAGTGTAAACATAATGTCCCCCAAAAATAATGATACAAAAAAATGCCCTGTTGTGTGGCAGTAAAAAAAAAAAAAAAAAACTCCTCTTAATGCCCCCAGTAGAGCCAATGTCCCTATAGTACCCTCATAATGTGTGCCAATGCACCCTACTGTGTGCCCAAAAAAAACCTCTTAGTGCCCCCAGTTGAGCTAAGGTCCCCATAGTGCCCCATAATTTGCACCAGTATAAAATGCTCCTCTCCCCGTCCCATGGTGCCTGACTTAATGTGCCAGTATAAAATGCCCCTATAGAGTGCCCCAAGTAGATGCCCCGATAATGCTCCTCTCCCCCCTTCCCCATAGTGCCCCCATAATGTATGCCAGTATAAAATGCCACTATAATACTCAACCAACCCCATAGTGCACATATAGTTTGTGCCAGTATAAAATGCCCCTATATAATGCCCCCATAGTGCTCCTCTCCCCCACTTCTCCATAGTGCCCCCATGTGTGACAGCATATAATGCCAATATATAGGGCCCCCTGTAGATGCCCTCATATGGCTCCTCTCCCCCCCATAGTGCCAGTATAATTCTAATATATAGGGCTCCCAGTAGATTTCCCCCATAGTGCTCCTCTTTCCCATGTGTGCCAGTAAATAATGCCCCCATAGTGCTCTTCCCCCAATGTGTGCCAGTAAATAATTCCCCCTAGTAGATGCCCCCATGTGTGCCAGTAAATAATGCCCCCTAGTAGATGCCCACATAGTGCTCCTCTCCCCCCGTGTGCCAGTATAATGCCCCCTAGTAGATGCCCCCATAGTGCTCCTCTCCCCCCATGTGTGCCAGTATAATGCCCCCTAGTAGATGCCCCCATAGTGCTTCTCTCCCATGTGAGCCAGTATAATGCCCCCTAGTAGATGCCCCCATAGTGCTTCTCTCCCCCCATGTGTGCCAGTATAATGCCCCCTAGTAGATTCCCCCCATAGTGCTTCTCTCTCCCCATGTGTGCCAGTATAATGCCCCCTAGTAGATGCCTGCATAGTGCCCCCCCCCTTTTTCCCATTCTGGGCAACAGCATAGTGTTAATAAAAATAAATAAACTTACATCTTTACCTTCATGACACTCTCAGTGAAGTGGTACAGGCCTCTTCAAGCCTGTGTCCCGCACTGTATGTCTCAGGCGGCATCATGACATAATCACACCGTCTGCCCCGGCCTCTAATAGGCTGCAGGCACTAGGCCCCGCCGCAGCATCCAGGATGTCCTGAGGATGGCAATACAGATAATGCCCTGCCGCCGAACTTCTCAATGGCCCCCCTGTGCACAGGCGGTATGTCCGCCCAGGGCCGGCCTTTGGGGTGTGCGGGCTGTGCGGCCGCACAGGGCGCCATAGCAACAGGGGCGCCGGGCGGCCGACAGCTCGCAATGTAATATGCGGCAGGCGAGGCGGCACTTGTGTTCTCCCTCGGGGCGGGCCCCCCGCCCCCTCCATCTCCCCCTCCCCTGTATCTAGCAGGGGACGCCCGGCGCCCGTTGCGGTTTAAAAACTAAAAAGTTGCTTATATAAGTTCGGGCGGCCGGCGGCTCCCCTCATGCTGCGCCGCCTGAGCGGCTGAGGCTGAGCGCTTGCCGCTCTAAAGAATCCTGCCTGCGCCTGCTGTGTGCTGTTAATGTAGCGTGGCCGAGCTCTGTTCGATCCGCGGTACAGGAGCTTTTGTTTCCTGTATCCGGCCGGACTGACAGGAAGTGCTCACTTAGTGTGCACTTCCTGTCAGTCCGGCCGGGTGCAGGAAACAAATGCTCCTGTACCGCGGATCGAACAGAGCTCGGCCACGCTACATTAAGGTGGGAGTAGAATGAGAGTGACAAGGGGGGAGGGGGGAGGAAATAATGAGAGTGAAAAGGGGGGAGGGGGGAGGAAATAATGAGAGTGACAAGGGGGGGGAAATAATGAGAGTGACAAGGGGGGGGGGGGAAATAATGAGAGTGACAAGGGGGGGAAATAATGAGAGTGACAAGGGGGGGGAAAAAATGAGAGTGACAAGGGGGGGGGAAATAATGAGAGTGACAAGGGAGAGGGGGGGGGGAATAATGAGAGTGACAAGGGAGGGGGGGGGTGGAATAATGAGAGTGACAAGGGAGAGGGGGGAATAATGAGAGTGACAAGGGAGAGGGGGGGAATAATGAGAGTGACAAGGGAGAGGGGGGAATAATGAGAGTGACAAGGGAGGGGGGGTGGAATAATGAGAGTGACAAGGGAGAGGGGGGGGAATAATGAGAGTGACAAGAGAGAGGGGGGGAATAATGAGAGTGACAAGGGAGGGGGGGTGGAATAATGAGAGTGACAAGGGAGAGGGGGGGGAATAATGAGAGTGACAAGGGGGGGGGGGGGGAAGAGAGTGACAAGGGGGGGGGGGGGGGAAGAGAGTGACAATGGAGTCCCCAGAGCCAGACTGCAGCCAGAGTCCAGATCATCTTATTGTCCTGGTGGTAAGTAGACAATGCAATATGTTTATTATTTAATTGTTTAGTTATTAATACTACATTGGAAACTAATTTTCTCAGCTGGACACCGGCCGACACTGCGCATGCGCTGGGAGCCTCACCAGCGGTTAGGGTAGGGAAAAAGCACTGGCCCGTACGTAATTTTTCCCTTCCCTAACCGCTGGTGAGGCTCCCGGTGCATGCACGGTGTCGGCCGGTGTTCAGCTGAGAACATCCATCCGATCACTGCGCCTGCGCATTGGCCCATAGTTTTTCCCTACCCTAACACCGCCGGCGAGGCTCCTGGCGCATGCGCACTCTGCTGTGAAATTTCCCTAACCTGTCGTTGTGCGCCTGCGCGGCGCTGCACACCTCCTCACGTCATGTCCGGTGCGACCGGAAGTGACGAGGGTAGGGAAATCTCACGAAGTAGAGAAGTATATCATTACACCGGCCTTTGGGGTGTGTGGGCTGGTAACTACTTGGTTGGATAGTCAGCCAGCCTATGCCATGATGCCAGCAACAAGCAGTGTTTTTTTTGGGGGGGGGGGGGGGGGGGGGGGGGCGCCACAAGGTTAGCTCGCACAGGGCGCCTGAACACCTAAGGCCGGCCCAGTGTCCGCCCCTGGATTTATTGGTTCCTCAAGCTTCCTCAAGGTAGGAGTGGGATTAGGGATTCCCCTGAAGGGTCAAAATCACTTTATTAGAGCTTTCTTTATTAACTCTTTAGAGGTTGGAATAATTTAGATAGTAGTGAACTAAACAAATGCAGTGCGGTCAATTGCCTGTCACTGCCAGAAGATTGCATGCTCTGTACATGCAACAACCCGGAGGGGAGCGTGAAGGTAGGATGGGAGTAACAGCAGTGTTGTTGGTGGTGGTGGCATCACAGTGGTGGTGCCCTTCTTCCTCACTCCCAGGGCTGCACAGTGAAAAGCGTGCATGCCTAGTAGTTTTCCACTGGACACCCTGGTAAGAGTCTCCTCCCTGATGGAAGGTGGGGTGTCCTTGATGTTGCAGTGGTGGAGTGCAAAAGACAGGAGATAGGCAAGGAGGAGGTGGCAGATGAACAAAAAGAAGGAACCTTTTACTGAAGTGCAAATGTTCATACAATCTTTCACAAGATGGAGCACAAGTCTTAAACAAGTTCTACAGGTTCTGGGCTCAGTCGAAGGTTATCCCCAGGGCTCCCTCTATATCCACTTTCTCTTATAGCTATTCCTTATATTCCAATCCAGCTGGGGATGCAATCTCTTCTACAATGTGCAGTGTCCTGGAAGCCCACTGCAAAGGATTAATGTACTCTACTTTAGTCACTCTGTATGTCCCATAGGCTGTACAGTATATGGAGTGGAAGATTCCTAGTTACTTTTGCTAGGCAGGGCTGGCCCCACCTCATACTTTCTAGGAGGACGTTGCTTCAGTCTATTGTGAGCTGGGGCTGTGAAAATATCTAAGAGCATTGAAGAGCAGAGTTACATGGGGAGATATGTTGCCATGTGCAGCCACCTTGATATGACTAGGAGCCCAAGGCCTTTACATCCAATCCACTGCTGTGAAGACCAATAGCCATATACGTGCGTTACCTTCAAAAACTGATGCACGTGCTCAACCTTCCAAATGTGCTTTATCCGCCTACCATCTCTGGCATTTTCTTGGACTGAAGCTGCTTTCAAGACGGAGTTAGCTGCAACTGCACTCACTTCTATCTCTAAACCAGTGCTTCTCAAATAGTGGGGCGCGCCCCCCAGGGGGGGCGCCAGGCTCCGTAAAGGGGGGCTCGTTCAGGGCCTGCCTTTGGGGTGTGCGAATTTCTTCTGTATAATGCCGGCAGGCGGGCCGGGCGGCCGGCGCGTCCCTCAGTGATGTCACGTGCCTGCGCCGCCTGCTTTATGATTGAAGCAGGCGGCGCAGACAAGTGACGTCACTGAGGGACGCGCCGGCCGCCCGGCCTGCCTGCCTGCATTATACAGAAGAAATTCGGATATACGGTACTATTAGGAGTGAGGGGGGCATGTTTAATAACTTTAAACGGCGGCGGCGGGCACACAGAATCTGTGGACGGCACAGTTAAGGGGTGGGGGTCTGTGGATGGCACTGTTATGGGCTGGGGGGGCACTGTGGATGGCACTGTTATGGGGTGGGGGGTCTGTGGATGGCACATATATAACAGTGCCAGCCACAGATCCCCCTGTAACAGTGCCAGCCACAGATCCCCCCTCCCCCGTAACAGTGTCTGTCATCCACAGATCCCCCCATAAGTGTCCGTCATCCACAGATCCCCCCATAAGTGTCCGTCATCCACAGATCCCCCCCATAAGTGTCAGTCATCCACAGATCCCCCCATAAGTGTCCGTCATCCACAGATCCCCCCATAAGTGTGTGTCCGTCATCCACAGATCCCCCCATAAATGTCCGTCATCCACAGATCCCCCCATAAGTGTCCATCATCCACAGATCCCCCCATAAGTGTCCGTCATCCACAGATCCCCCCATAAGTGTCCGTCATCCACAGATCCCCCCCATAACAGTGTCCGTCATTCACAGATCCCCCCATAAGTGTCTGTTATCCACAGATCCCCCCATAAGTGTCCGTCATCCACAGATCCCCCCCATAAGTGTCCGTCATCCACAGATCCCCCCCATAAGTGTCCGTCATCCACAGATCCCCCCATAAGTGTCCGTCATCCACAGATCCCCCCATAACAGTGTCCGTCATTCACAGATCCCCCCATAAGTGTCCGTTATCCACAGATCCCCCATAAGTGTCCGTCATCCACAGATCCCCCCCATAAGTGTCCGTCATCCACAGATCCCCCCCATAAGTGTCCGTCATCCACAGATCCCCCCCATAAGTGTCCGTCATCCACAGATCCCCCCATAAGTGTCAGTCATCCACAGATCCCACCATAAGTGTCCGTCATCCACAAGCGGCGTCCCACACGGAGTCGGTTGCCTAGCAACTCTACGGCTGGAGAGAGGGAGCCCCAGTAGCAGTACTTATAACAATTTTATAGACAAATGATACTATTTACAGTCGCGCGGGGGGCGCAAAATGTTTTCTTCTTCCTAGGGGGGGCATGACAGAAAATAATTGAGTAGCACTGCTCTAAACTAACTCACTTTACAGGGAAAAGGCCAAGCCCAAGGGGTTAGGCTCTGACACCCCTCTGGAAACAGTGTTTATGGAGAGGGATTTAACCCTCGGTTCAGCTTTAGAACACAGTATGAAATATTATAAACAATGTACATCACACTGCATAGCTGCTCACAGCATATACCAAACTGCATCACTGGCAGTGGCCCAGCGGGTCACTGCATATATAGCAGCCTATACTCTCAGCATAAATGGCTGACAGTAAAGTAGAAAGGAATTAGAACGTATGGTTACTCTCTACCTACAGTAAATCAATCCCAGTTATAAAGGAAGTTGCATAAAGGGAGGCAGTAATTAGGTGTTTAGTGGGGAGGGGATACATTCACTCCATTTGTCTAGGGAGGTCAATATTTGCAGCATTTCAGTCAACCACATCATTATAAGTAGGGCAGTATATTTGGTATGTTTATGGCTAAAAAGATGCACATGACAAGAAGAGGGAGTCTTCAACTTGGAAATCCTACAAGTAAAATTTGCATTGATGGCAAGAAAGGACATCTGACCTCCCATATAGAGCAGGGTAAACAATGGGAATAGATTTAGACCAGCGTCTCTCAAGGTTAAAGTGCCTCTTATTCAAATAAATGACATCAGAGCAGTTCCAAAGCTATAGGTGGTCAATATACACCAGATGAATGTCATCTAAACCCAGTGATTTTGGTGAGACTCTACAACCATCAATGTGTATGGTGTTGACCTAACTGTCCTCTGATGGCAGATGTCGGGGAAGGAGGGTTAACGTTCACAATCCTTTGTTCTTACAGAGAATCTATCACATCTGTCAGTAATACATGAATAGCACTGCTGGCAGTGAATCCAGACCAGAAGTATGTAAGTTGATACTCACCCCCAGGGGCGGATTGGCCATAGACCGCTGGGGCAGTGTTTCGTGTAGCACTAAGGTATTGCTGGCCCCTACCTACATGTGTTGGCCATGCCTGCTAATGTTGCCCTGCCTTCTGTCAGTTTGGATATGTCTAAAACTTGGGGCTGTCCGCGTTAGGTTCTCTCTGTATGCTATCACAAACATGGAGGGCATTGAGAGGACTCAGGAGCATGCGCACATAATGGAGAGGACTGCAGAACACAGCAAGTTTGTGGGTGCATAGCAGCAACCAAGCGTGCAAGTGTATGGGGAGGGGAGTTACCAAGAGTGTCGGGAAAATTCCTCAAATATTCATTGAACTATTTTAATCAAGTTTTATTATAATTTGTTTAACAGTGGGACGGGGGTTAAGCAGAGCCTTGGATGGTTTTGGAGAGCCCACTGACATGTGACACGTGAGAGAGTCGCTGCTCCATCTGCTTGATGGTGTGAGACCAACCTCCAGGCGGCTGACCACTTTTAAGTCACTGTTTCCACCAAGTTGTCAGTTGGAGTGTGGTTAGAGGTTGTGGTTACTCCTAAGGCTACTTTCACACTTGTGGCAGTGTGATCCGGCAGGCAGTTCCGTTGTTGTCACGACCCATGGTCATGGTCGTGACTCTTAGATTCCGCTTGCAGTTGTCAGCGGTCGTTTGGTTGTTCACCGCAGCTGTGAGTGTTTTGCCTCACGTGCGGTTGCCGCTGGCAACATGGTGTTCTTGGCAGTGTAGCAGCCTGAGCTTGTTGCTGGGCTGCTCACTGTCTATGCATGCGGTTGCCTATGGCAATTTATGTTTATATGTTGCCTCACGTGTGGTTGCCGCTGGCAACATGATTGGTGCTTGGCAGTATAGCAGCCTGAGCTGTTGCTAGGCAGCCTGCTGTCAAGTGCATGCGGTTACACCTGGTTGGGTGTGTGTGTACGTATGCACTTTGTATGTCTGTTTGTTGTGCACGAGATTATGTTTGTATGCACGGTGACACCTCCCTTCACTTGTGGTTGTCTGCGGCAACGTCTGGTGTTATGTGCATGTGGTGGCAGTGTCTCGGCCTGCTTGCTGTTCCACAGGACATGGTTGCACGCATGCCGTTGCCGGCGGTAACAGGTGAGTGTGTTGGTGTGCGTTTCCCTTTAAGTGGCTGTCTTCCCTTCCCTGGTGTGAGAAAGGTTAATTCCCTTCTGTGTGTAAACACTGGGTGTGTCTGTGTGGGTGTGGCTACTTTGGGCTATATAGCCTCAGTTGAGACCTGATATCTGAGGGGTACTCCAGCCTTGTTTGTAAGCTGGAGGCACCCTCCTGGTCCCTTATACCATCTGCCAGTGAGGGCCACCCTTGTGGTCATACTGTCACGGCTGAGAATGGGGGAAACCCTCAGCCGGGCGGTGTCTCTCTCCAGTATAGCTGTTAGGCCAGGACAGGAATCAGGGAGCTGGTCACCTCCTATCACATCCCTAATTCTGACCCTGTCTCCTAGCCGTATGAGCCGACTCTGATGGTGGGAGGGCTCATACACTGGAACCTGTAATTCCTACTAGCCCTCAGGGTGGCCCTGGACTAGAAGAAGGGTGAGACGACCTGTTCCTCCTTGACACGGAGCAACAGGAGTCTCACTGGCCAAGCTATAAAGGAGAAGGGGAACATATACAGACATATGGTAATGGCAGGTAGTTGAAACTAGTATCACACCTACCTGCCACAGACACACAGCCCGGAACCCGTGCACAAGTGCTGCAGTCCACAGCAACATAGACAGACACAGCACACACCAAACATCACACAGGAACCCAGGAACCATACGCTGCAATAAACATAAAGAGACACCACTAGACATAACATAACTTAAGATGATCCATGTCTAAACATAAGTTTATGACCACAAGGGTGGCCCTCACTGGTAGATGGTATAAGGGACCAGGAGGGTGCCTCCAGCTTACAAACAAGGCTGGAGTACCCCTCAGGTCTCAACTGAGGCTATATAGCCCAAAGTAGCCACACCCATACTCAGACACACCCAGTGTTCACACACAGAAGGGAATTAACCCTTCTCACACCAGGGAAGGGAAGACAGCCACTTAAAGGGAAACGCACACCAACACACTCACCTGTTACCGCCGGCAACGGCATGCGTGGCAACCATGTCCTGTGGAACAGCCAGCAGGCCGAGACACTGCCACCACATGCACACAACACCAGACGTTGCCACGGACAACCACAAGTGAAGGGAGGTGTCACCGTGCATACAAACATAATCTCGTGCACAACAAACAGACATACAAAGTGCATACGTACACACACACCCAACCAGGTGTAACCGCATGCACTTGACAGCAGGCTGCCTAGCAACAGCTCAGACTGCTATACTGCCAAGCACCAATCATGTTGCCAGCGGCAACCACATGTGAGGCAACATATAAACACAAATTGCCATAGGCAACCACATGCATAGACAGTGAGCAGCCCAGCAACAAGCTCAGGCTGCTACACTGCCAAGAACACCATGTTGCCAGCGGCAACCGCACGTGAGGCAAAACACTCACAGCTGCGGTGAACAACCAAACGACCGCTGACAACTGCAAGCGGACTCTGAGAGTCACGACCATGACCATGGGTCGTGACAGTTGTCCGCCGATTTTGATGTGACTGAAAGCATTTGTGAGACGGATCCGGAGGCGGATCCGTCTCACAAATGCATTGCAAGAACGGATCAGTCTCTCCGCTTGTCATGCGGACAGACGGATCCGTCTTGTATTTTTTTTTCACATTTTTACCGGTCTGCGCATGCGCAGGCCGGAAGGACGGATCTGGCATTCCGGCAAGTCTTCCGTTTTTTTCGCTGGAGATAAAACTGTAGCATGCTACGGTTTTTTCTTTTGCCTGATCAGTCAAAACGACTGAACTGAAGATATCCTGATGCATCCTGAACGGATAAGGGCTCTTTCACACTTGCGTTCTTTTCTTCCGGCATAGAGTTCCGTCGTCGGGGCTCTATGCGGGAAGAATCCTGATCAGTTTTATCCTAATGCATTCTGAATGGAGAGAAATCCGTTCAGGATGCATCAGGATGTCTTCAGTTCCGGAACGGAACGTTTTTTGGCCGGAGAAAATACCGCAGCATGCTGCGCTTTTTGCTCCGGCCAAAAATCCGGAACACTTGCCGCAAGGCCGGATCCGGAATTAATGCCCATTGAAAGGAATTAATCCAGATCCGGCCTTAAGCTAAACGTCGTTTTGGCGCATTGCCGGATCCGACGTTTAGATTTTTCTGAATAGTTACCATGGCTGCCAAGACGCTAAAGTCCTGGCAGCCATGGTAAAGTGTAGCGGGGGAGCAGTATACTTACCGTCCGTGCGGCTCCCCGGGCGCTCCAGAGTGACGTCAGGGCGGCCCACGCTCATGGATGACGTGTCGCATGGATCACGTCATCCATGCGCATGGGGCGCTCTGACGTCATTCTGGAGCGCCCGGGGAGCTGCACGGACGGTAAGTATACTGCTCCCCCGCTCCCCACTACTATTATGGCAGCCAGGACTTTAATAGCGTCCTGGGTGCCATAGTAACACTGAACGCATTTTGAAGACGGATCCGTCTTCAAATGCTTTCTGTTCACTTGCGTTTTTCCGGATCCGGCGTGTAATTCCGGCAAATGGAGTACACGACGGATCCGGACAACGCAAGTGTGAAAGGGCCCTTACTCTCCATTCAGAATGCATGGGGATATACCTGATCAGTTCTTTTCCGGTATAGAGCCCCTGTGACGGAACTCTATGCCGGAAAAGAAAAACGCTAGTGTGGAAGTGCCCTTAAATTGGTGGAGCATTGACAAGAGCCGAAAGCCGCATGTCGAGTGCAGGTCCTGTGTCCATGGAAGTACCTATGGCAATCAACACAGGGGTTAACAGGGGACCATGGGCTAGCTGGACTGGATCCTTTTCTTGGACTATGGTAACTTATAGACTGTTGTATTTGATGTTGGCCACATGCGTTTTTGTGTGGTTCGCTGTTGGACTGTTCCTGAGGGGTGTTTCAGAAGCAGCCCATGACAATTCAGGGGAGGTGAAAGGTTGTGAAGAAAACACAACACCCACCGTATTATACTAGCTGAGCTATTTTAATAGTTGTATTATCCTATATAACAATAGGATGGGATGGGTTAAAGCAGTATTCTCGTTTAATTTTGCCATTAAATGGTTCAAAAATAAATGAACAGCTTTTACTAATCTGGCTGCTGCCATCACGATGGTGCTCCACTTCCTACGGTCATCCTGACTCAACTGGAAATTCTGAGAATGGCGCTCAGCCAGTCATTATCACTGTATGCAGGTAAACACTGATCACAGGGTTTCTAGAGACGGGAAGAGGGATAGCCAAAGTGGAGGTGATTACAGGGGATATTTGGTGCATTTAGGGTAGTGCGATATAGTTGTTACATGCGCCCTAGATTGAAGGTGCCAACATCTATGTTGCATCAGTCCATCTTCATATGGTCCCCTGATGAAACAGCTAATTATTGGGGAAACGTGGGGACTTATGGAATTGGTAATCATCACAGGGACAATGCAGGACAGTAAGAGGGTTTAGACACCAAGAGGTGGGTTCTCCCTGTCCGGGCGGGCACTCTGCTTATAGGCAGGAGTAGCATAGGGACACAAAAGGGTGATCCCGACCACTATTTTGATGTTTGATCCCACGACTCAGCGTATCGAAAGTAAGACAGATTGTGTGCATGGTTTGTAATCAGGTGCCATCTGGATAACTCTGTACATCCTCATAGGATATTTGGGTGATCACTGCTACCTTTGTGTTGGTATCATTATACAATCAGCAGGTTTTTTTTTATCTGTGATATATTTAAAACTTTTAGGGGTTTGATTTGTTTTAATTATTTGGAATAAAAGTTGCATTTTATCAGAGGGGTTCTTTAGTACTTGTCAGCCAATGACCTGCCATTGATTGGCTGAGCGGCAGTCCCAGCCATTTCCTGCTGTGTCGGAACGACATCAGGAAGTGGAGCGCAGCGGGGACCCGAGCACCATCGGTGTGAGATCAAGCAAGGTGAGAAGAAGCTTGTTTGCTAACCGTTTGATACCATGGGACATTTGGATGGAATCTGGGGGAGTGGGCAGATATAGGTCCCTGTTCCCACCAAGTTGCCAGCTGGGCTGTGGCTCTGAGGAGCAGTGGGCACGTGATGAAGCACATCTAAAGCGAGTGGCTGCACTTGCTAAAAGCACAACATGGGGGAGTGTATGTAATCCTAAAGCTGGGGAGACCCCTGGTAATTTTAGTTACATCCAGTAAACTCCTAACTTTTGTTCCAATGAACCTTGGGAGAGACGTGGAGTGTACCCTCAAGATTGCGTGTAGTACAGGCTGAGAATCTTCAGTTTAGAGGACCTTTCCATGTTATCATATTAATTTAACAGGACAGGTTACCTTTGAAGTCAAATACTGTCCGTGACATATGTACAAAGTGATCTTCTGCTGGATTTGCACATTTTATGTCTTTTCAGATAACATTATGAGAGTAAAGCCCTGGACATTTGTGTTCTACATTGTATATCTGTGTCGTTACATCCATAATAATTAGTACTGTTTACTATGGCTTAAGATTTAATGAGAAAGCCCCTGGAAAAGTCTTCGACAACCTAGGTGTTTATCCAGCTAAGGTGAATGGCAGGTTATCCTTTCTTGTCTATGATTATTATCGACACCATCACTTCTCTTTTGCGACCCTTAACCTGCGGCCCCATTTTTGTTATATTGACTCCTTAGAGTATACATAAGTGTATCCGTGACCCTTGAACTGACACCTGACCTCTGTTAAAGTTCTTTAGAAATACGGTGCGAAATGCAGATTCCTCCAAGTAATGAGGTCTATGTTATTTCAGAGCTAAATGAATTATTAACAAATTAATGAAGTTAAAAATAAAGTAAATGTGTAACATAAATTATTGTTAGTAAAAAAATCTGTGATAAATTAATAACATGGTAACAGATTAAAGGGATTTACCACCAAACGATTTTTTAGACTGTAACTTCAATTCTCGTATTTTTTTCAATTATATGCTACATATACAATCACATCTATACAGGTGTTTAGCGATAGGCGTTGCAGAGCTACCAGTCACATTAAGCCCGGGCGGTTGAGGGGGTCCGAAAGCCCCTCTGCGATACCAGTATTATAAATGCCATGCCAAGTGGTGGGGGTACCGGTTGCAGAATTTGCATGGGTGTCAAAGAGCTTCAGGTTACACCTCTGTATCTATATGTAGCAGCAATGCAGCACCACCTAAAGGTTCAAGTTTGAATTACAAATATTGTGGGTTATCTCCACAAAAGAATTAATGCACACCATTATTTTAACTATATAAATGTAAAAAATGCTGCTTTCTAGTATAATCTTCACCCTTTTATCTCTTCCAATCTGCTAAAAAGTCTTTGTTGTCAGAGGTTGCCAGTCTACCACTGAGGACAATGACTGGCTGCAGCAGTCACTTGCCATATACCCATATGTCACAGTGAGGTGAGATGCAGGTGTACAGCACATGGCCACTGCATCTAATTAGACAAGTTGATAAACACGAACAATTTCAACCAAAACGAACGTTTGTCGGTTGAAATCTAACAAACAATTGTTGTAGCCGATCAATGAAACAGACCATTATCGTTTGAAAACAAGTCGGCCATGTCTAATAATTTGATTTTATAATCAGACGAAAGATCTTTCTTTAAAAGAGAACTCTCATAAAGGTCTTTGTCCGATCGCCCAGTTTCATTAAACACGTGTGGGCATATTAATCAAATGTAACGGCTAATATGGACTTACTATGGCCGTGTCTGCGAACACCATCAACCAAACTATCTAATGTGTATGGCCACCTTTACATTACTGAGGACAGTGATTGGCTGCAGTGTGCACATGTCGTATATTGGCACATTAACCCAGGAGGTTGTAAGTAAGCAGCGGCAGTAGGACCAGACTAGCAACGCTGGAGAAAAAGGCAAGTATTACTTTTTATTTTAGCCAATTTGGGGGTTTGCCAGATATTTTTTTAATTCTCAGACTGCCCTTTAAACTTTAAACCCGTAGAGGACCCGAGCCGTGCATGTACGGCGCTGGTGGACGTGACTTAAGGACCAGTGCCGTACATGTACGGTGGGATGATCGGGCGGGTGCAGTGACTGCCGGGCCCCTGCTGCATACGCCGGCATTGGTGAAAACACAGATGCCGGCGTATTAACCCCTTTTATGCTTTGACCGCAGCATGCAGAGGGTTTGCGGGGTCCCCATCGGGACCCCGCACTGCAGTGACGGAGACCTATTGGCAGAGAAGGCAAGCCTGATGCCTTCCATAGGCATCAGGGCTTGTCTTCTACGGAAGCCTGTGAAATCTAGCCCCTTAGGGCTCGTTTACACGAACAAGTGAAGCCCGTGCGGTCCGCAATGCACGGGCACCGTCCATGGGGCGATCCTTCCGTTCCGCAAAAAGATAGAGCAAGTTCTATCTTTTTGCGGTGGCACAGAATGGAACCCCAGAAAGCACTCCGTAGTGTTCCGTTCCATTTAAATGAACGGGTCCGCATCCGTGATGCGGAATGGCCACGGAACGGTGCCCATGTATTGCGGATCCGCAAATGCAGTCTGCAATACGGCAACGTGCATCACACGTTTGTGTGAACGAGCCCTTAGGCTGAGTCTCACAGGCAGGCTGTCGGCATAGAAGCTGACAGTCAATGCATTACAATATAGGATGTATTGTAATGCATTGCAGAGGGGATCAGACCCCAGAAGTTAAAGTCCCAGAGTAGGACCAAAATAAAAAATAAAGTGTTTTTCATAATAAAAACAAAGTTTGAAGTAAAAAAAGAAAAGCCCCTTTCCCAAAATGAAACTATGAAATTGTAAAAAAAACTAGAAAAAAAAATAACAGACATATTGGGTATTGCAGCGTCCGTAACGACAATATCACATGATCCTCCCCCTCACCTCAACGCCGTAGAAAAAATAAAATAAAAACCGTGCTAAAACAACCATTTTTTGTCACCTTACATCACAAAAAGTGCAACAAAAAGTGATCAAAAAGGCAAATGCCCCCCAAAATAGTACCAATCAAACCGTCACTTCATCCCACAAAAAATGAGCCCCTACATAAAACAATTGGGCAAAAAATAAAAAAAAACTACTGCTCTCACAATATGGAGACACTAAAACATGATTTTTTTTTGTTTCAAAAATGCTTTTATTTTGTTAAAAGTGAAAAAAAAATAAAAAAAAGTAGACATATTAGGTATCGCCACGTCCGTAACAACCAGGTCTACTAAAATATCACATGACCCTCAGGTGAACACCGTAAAAGAAATAAAATAAAAACTGTGTAAAAAAAGGAATTTTTTGTCACCTTACATAACAAAAAGTGTAATACCAAGCGATCAAAAAGTCATACACACCCCAAAATAGTACCAACTAAACCATCATCACATCCCGCAAAAAATTTGACCCTACCAATCGCCCAAAAAATAAAAAAAAACCTATGGCTCTCAAAATATGGAGACACTAAAACATTTTTTTTCTTTCAAAAATGCTTTTATTGTGTAAAACTTAAATAGAAAAATATATACATAATGGGTATCTCCACATCCGTAACAACCTGCTGTAATAAAAATATCACATGACTTAACCCCTCAGATGACTACCATAAAGAAAAAACTGTTAAAAAAGCAATTTTTTGGCACCTTACATCACAAAAAGTGGAATACCAAGCGATCAAAAAGTCATGCACCCTAATATAGTACCAATCAAACCATCTCAATCCGGAAAAAAATGAGCCCCTACAAAAGACAGTTGGACAAAAAAAAAAAAAAAAAAAACTATGGCTTTTAAAATATGGAGACACTAAAAAATATTTGGTATTGTTGTGTCCATAACAACCTGCTCTATAAAAATAGCACATGATCTAACCTGTCAGATGAACATTGTAAAAAGCAAAAAATAAAACGGTACCAAAACAGCTATTTTTTGTTACCTTGCCTCACAAAAAGTGTAACATAGAGCAACAAAAAATCATATATACCCTAAAATAGTACCAATAAAACTGCCATCTTATCCCGTAGTTTCTAAAATAGGGTCATTTTTTGGGGAGTTTCTACTCTAGGGGTGCATCAGGGGGTCTTCAAATGTGACATGGCAACTTAAAATTATCCTAGTGAAATCTTCTTTCCAAAAACCATATGGTATTCCTTTCCGTCTGCGCCCTGCCGTGTGCCCGTACAGCAGTTTACGATCACATAAGGGGTGTTTCTGTAAACTACAGAATCAGGGTAATATATATTGAGTTTTGTTTGGCTGTTAACCCTTGCTTTGTTAATGGAATTTTTTTTATTAAAGTGGAAAATCTGCCAAATAAGTGAAATTCTGAAACTTCATCTACATTTTCCTTTAATTCTTGTGGAACACCTAAAGGGTTAACAAACTTTGTAAAATCTGTTTTGAATACCTTGAGGGGTGTAGTTTCAAAAACGGGGCCATTTATGGGTGGTTTCTATTATGTGAGCCCCACAAAGTGACTTCAGACCTGAACTGGTCCTTAAAAAAAGTGGGTTTTGGAAATTTTCTGCAAAATTTCAAGATTTGCTTCCAAACCTTCTAACGTCCCCCAAAAATAAAATGGCATTCACAAAATGATCCAAACATAAAGTAGACATATGGGAAATGTAAAGTAATAACTACTATATGAGGTATCACTATATGTTTTACAAGCAGAGAAATTGAAAATCAGAAAGTTGCAAATTTTGGGTAAATTTGGGATAAAAAAAAAAAAAAGGACAATATTGGACTGAAATTTACCACTATCATGAAGTTAAATGTGTCACGACAAAACAGTCTCAGAATGACTTGGATAAGTAAAAGCGTTCCAAAGATATCTCCACATAAATTGACGTGTCAAATTTCCAAAAAATGGCCTGGTCCTTAAAGGGGTTCTCCGGCAATCCTAGAAAATGAAAATACTTAAATATTACTTTATAATAAATATATTCCCAAATACCTTTCATTATTTATAATGGCTCATGTTGTCTAGGGAAAAATCATCAGGGGAAACAAAATGGTCGCCGTCCTGTTAGTACCCACAGAACCTGTCCTAATCACACAGGAGGACAAGTTACTTCACAACACTGAGTTAAAGAGCTGCCTCATCCTCCTCTCTGCTCTACTTGTCAGGGGTTATGATCCTGAATGCAGATGATAAGATCTTCAGCTGAATCTCTGTAGAAATGGAGTCCATGAGAAGACATGAAGTACAGAGAGGACAGACTGCGGGGCTGTGGTAATGGAGACTGAATATAATAGCTGCTGCTCATTTTCCACACCCTCCCCTGTGTACTTCATGTCATCTCATGAATGCCATTCTTAGGCCTCCTGCACACGAATGTGTGCTGCCCATGCCCTCAATCCGCAATGCACGGGCACCGACTGTGGGGCAGACGCATGCGGATCACAGACCCATTCACTTGAATGGGGTCCGCTATCCGTCCATTTCTCAAAAAGATAGAACAAGTTCTATCTTCTTGTGGAACGAAAGCACGGAACGGAACACCACAGAAGCACTCCGTAGTGCTTCTGTAGTGTTCTGTTCTGTGCCTCCGGATTTGCGGACCCATTCAAGTCAATGGGTCCACATCCATGATGCGGAATGCACACGGAACGGTGCCTGTGTAAAGCTGATCCGCATGTGCGGTCCGCAATACGGCAACGGGACACCTACGTTCGTGTGAAGGAGGCCTTACAGAGATGAAGCTGATCTTATCAGCTGTATACTGACTAGCAGAGCAGAGAGGATGAGGCAGCTCTTTACCTCAGTGTTGTGAAGTAACTTGTCCTCCTGTGTGATTAGGACAGGTTTGGTGTGCACTAATAGGACGGCAGCCATTTTATTTCTCCTGATGATTGTTCTATAGACAAAACAAGCCTTTATAATTAATGAAAGGTATTTGGAAATATATTTATAATGAAGTAATATTTAAGGGTTTTTTTTATTCCCGGAGAACCCCTTTAAGGTGAAATATAGCAGGTCCTGAAAGGGTTAAAAGATTAGTGGCCACAATTAAAATGAATTTGCCCTGAAGCAAAAAATAAATAAAAATACCCGGATTCTCCAGATAATTGTTATACACAAAAAAAAAAGGTTTGTAATCTGCGATCAAACAAATGTAAAATAACTGAACATAAAACACTATGGCAGGTAGTTTGCATTTTCGTTGTTTTTCCGTAATTATCTATTTAGGCAATTAGGGATTTTGTTCCCCATAGGGAAGATCTATTAGACCAGTGAAGACTCCTGGTAATGAATGTTCAGTGATGTTACACTTACCTGAGCTAAACTAAACAGTACATTAGACGGGCAATCAGAATTTTAGAGCAGGCATAAAAAGCATTGTTTGCCGGTGGCAGATCGTGCTAATATGCTGCTGGTAAACGATTCAGTATGAGGACGAGCGATGGCATTAGATGTAATAGCTCTTCCACTGACGAGCCAGCGATTGCTGGGAAGGAATGCTTCCCTCCCGACAATCGCCTGGCTGATCTGCACTTGTTCATTCATTTTAAAGCCGATGGCAGATCTGAGTAACATCCTTTGCTACTTGCACCACGTACAGTCAGGTCCATAAATATTGGGACATTGACACAATTCTAACATTTTTGGCTCTATACACCACCACAATGGATTTGAAATGAAACAAACAAGATGTGCTTTAACTGCAGACTGTCAGCTTTAATTTGAGGGTATTTACATCCAAATCAGGTGAACGGTGTCGGAATTACAACAGTTTGCATATGTGCCTCCCACTTGTTAAGGGACTAAACGTAATGGGACATAATAATCATAAATCAAACTTTCACTTTTTAATACTTGGTTGCAAATCCTTTGCAGTCAATTACAGCCTAAATTCTGGAACGCATAGACATCACCAGACGCTGGGTTTCATCCCTGGTGATGCTCTGCCAGGCCTCTACTGCAACTGTCTTCAGTTCCTGCTTGTTCTTGGGGAATTTTCCCTTCAGTTTTGTCTTCAGCAAGTGAAATGCATGCTCAATCGGATTCAGGTCCGGTGATTGACTTGGCCATTGCATAACATTCCACTTCTTTCCCTTAAAAAACTCTTTGGTTGCTTTTGCAGTATGCTTTGGGTCATTGTCCATCTGCACTGTGAAGCGCCGTCCAATGAGTTCTGAAGCATTTGGCTGAATATGAGCAGATAATATTGCCCGAAACACTTCAGAATTCATCCTGCTGCTTTTGTCAGCAGTCACATCATCAATAAATACAAGAGAACCAGTTCCATTGGCAGCCATACATGCCCACGCCATGACACTACCACCACCATGCTTCACTGATGAGGTGGTATGTTTAGGATCATGAGCAGTTCCTTTCCTTCTCCATACGCTTCTCTTTCCATCACTCTGGTACAAGTTGATCTTGGTCTCATCTGTCCATAGGATGTTGTTCCAGATCTGTGAAGGCTTTCTAGATGTCGTTTGGCAAACTCTAATCTGGCCTTCCTGTTTTTGTGGCTCACCAATGGTTTACATCTTGTGGTGAACCCGCTGTATTCACTCTGGTGAAGTCTTCTCTTGATTGTTGACTTTGACACACATACACCTACCTCCTGGAGAGTGTCCTTGATCTGGCCAACTGTTGTGAAGGGTGTTTTCTTCACCAGAGAAATAATTCTTCGGTCATCCACCACAGTTGTTTTTGGTGGTCTTCCTGGTCTTTTGGTGTTGCTGAGCTCACCGGTGCATTCCTTCTTTTTAAGAATGTTCCAAACAGTTGTTTTGGCCACACCTAATGTTTTTTCTATCTCTCTGATGGGTTTGTTTTGTTTTTTAAGCCTAATGATGGCTTGCTTCACTGATAGTGACAGCTCTTTGGATCTCATCTTGAGAGTTGACAGCAACAGATTCCAAATGCAAATAGCACACTTGAAATGAACTCTGGACCTTTTATCTGCTCGTTGTAATTGGAATAATGGGGGAATAACACACACCTGGCCATGGAACAGCTGAGAGGCTAATTGTCCCATTACTTTTGGTCTGTTAACAAGTGGGAGGCACATATGCAAACTGATTTGGATGTAAATACCCTCAAATTAAAGCGGACAGTCTGCAGGTAAAGCACATCTTGTTCATTTTATTTCAAATCCATTGTGGTGGTGTATAGAGCCAAAAATGTTAGAATTGTGTCGATGTCCCAATATTTATGGACCTGACTGTAGACTGTGCAGGACACCAGAGAAAAGGCTCTTGAGAATCACTATATGGCCAACACGAGACTTTACGATATGAGAAAACGTAACCGTTCTGACGCAAAACATTGCATAGCAACTTATCTTACTGCAGCGTTGCCTTTTGCAGCCGCTATTCAGAAATGATACAGTTTAGCTAACAGAGTACGTAAAGTACTACTCACCCATTTCTCCAGTGCTGTTCTCTGATGTGCCGGTTCGCCTGTCTGTTTGTTTACCATGAGCAGCAATTACATCTTTGGATTAGGCATTTCACTGTTGCAGCCAATCACTGTCCTCAGCAGAAGATCGGTGAAGACAGTCATTGGCTGAAGAAGTCCATATGCAGCCAAGTCACTGCTGCTGTTTGTAAACAAATAGCGGCAGGAGTACTGGACTAGCGCAGCAGAGAACCGAACTGGAGAAACGGGTGAGTAGAACATGTTTTTTTTATTTTAGGAAAATGTGGGGGATATCCGATATTTTTAATTATCTTGAACAATCCCTTTAATACTGATGTCTTTTTGTTTTATACTTTATAGCTTTTTACATTGTCGACAGCAAATTGACGGGGTCTGCAACCTCTGGAGCATGCTGGAAGTGAGTATTGCCTCCGTAGCGATCAGTTACCAAAAATTAGATGGATTAGCTCCCTCTAGTGGTAGCATGAAGGCAAACTCCGCCAAATACTGGGAGTCTACTAGCAAAGAAATCTGTCAGAAATATACAAAAATTACAGTATAAAAACTAAATAAGTTGGCAAATGTATTGTAAGAATGATTATATATATAAAACTATAAATGAATTGTAATGTAACTTTTACTTGTAAGACTGCATTCAAACATGGGAGTTTTGTGGATTCCACATTGAAAATCCTGCAATCTCACTTTTTGCAATACAAAGGGTGAAATGTAAAGCAAATCACAATGCCGCTGCAGAGTTTTTCACTTTCCATTTGCACTACTTCACACTTCACAGCAAAAATAACTCTAAAAGACGAAAAAACAACATTCAAATGTTACAAGTTTTATTTTAAGCGGACAAACTGTTGGCAAGTATTAATTACGTCAAGGTGAAAATGAGGACAAATGAAATATACAGATTTGTACAATGTTTCACATATTAACAGATTTCAAAATAGTTTGACACACAAGGAAACACGTTCAATGAAATCCTAATTAAAAGTATTCTCAACATGAACAGATGAACACACACTTATTAACTGCATGTAATCAACTTGTTGTAGGCCACAGAAGAAAAAAAAAAAACACATTATAGACTTGGATAAAACATTAATTTCCAGTTTCTAAGATCAGTTTAATTTTCACACGAAAGAATGGCCAAAATTCTTTTTTGTGATTTGAAGATATGAGCTAAACAAAATTCGACATTAAAAACAAGTATGATAAATTATTTGTGAATTTAAATTAAAATATTTAAAAGTCAAAATAAAATAAAAAAATTCTCTGAAGATACAGAAAAATAACTGACATTGGTCGTTTCCATAGCCAAGCTTTTTAGGAGTGGAATTTTATCTAAAATTCCAGAATCTCATAAAAGAACCACAGTGCTTTTCAATGAGAACCTGTGTCACTACAAAATGCATTACAATCTACAGGCAGCATGTTATAGAGCAGGAGGAGGCGAGCAGATTGATATATGGTTTATGGGAAAAGATTCAGTAAAACTTGCACTTTATTCATTTAAACCTCTGCTCCTTCTGGACGCAAGACCTCCCCTGTGTACAGCCATCAGTGACCGACAGCTCTCTGTATATACACTTACACAGAGAATCAATCACTGATTACACCTACCCCATGTACAACTATCAGTGACTGACAGCTATCTCTGTATATACACTTACACAGGGAATTATATCAATCACTGATAACACCTCCCCTGTGTACAGCTATCAGTGACCGACAGCTCTCTGTATACACACTTACACAGGGAATGCTATCAATCACTGATAATACCTCCCCTGTGTACAACTATCAGTGACTGACATAATCCCTGCATACGTGTGTATACAAAGATGCTATCAATTACTGATAAGATGGCCCCCGTGAACAAGTCAAGTCAGAAAGAGCAGAGATTTAAATGTCTAAATTACAGGTTTTACTGAATCTTTTCCCCAAAAAACGATATATCAATCTGCTCAGCTCCTCCTGCTCTATAACATACTGTCTGCAGATTGCACTACATTTCAGGGAGACAGGTTCCCTTTAAGGTGGCCATACAACAAGGATGAATGTTGGCCGAACCCTCTGATTTCAGCAGTGCAATGTGTCTAGCAGTGTCCTGACTCTCTTCCAATAGCAGATGTCAGAGGAACGAAGGGTCGGGCATGTTAGATTTGAACATACCCAAATCCTTTAGTTCTCAAAGCAGAAAAGACAGTTACAGATATCTGGCAGCGGCTTTTTGCACTCTCCCTATTGAGAAAACAAGCCCGTTTGCATGTTGTGAGCCCAGTGTGACTATGTACAGGGGAGTCAGAATGGATAGCTGTCGGCAGAATAAGGGTTTGTCCAGCTGGTGTCAAAGGTGAATGGCTACCTTCAATCCTTGTGCAATTAGCAGGGCCCGTAACGTTGCCCACAGAATCCCTTCAGCACTACTGGGCCACCGTGTGGTGTTCCATAAGGCACTGTGCTACGGAGGGATTCTGTTCCTCGCTCTACCGTATCCAGTGGTTCAGGACTTACTGATACATACAATGTGCACTGATTCCAGGAGGAGGTAGGAGTATCAAACTTTCTCTCATTTTAGCTCTATTTAGTTCAAACATCAGAAGCCGTTAACTACAGTGCTGTGACCACAGGGGAAATCAGGGAGGCCGAGTGCGCACGTTTTCTCAGTGGGTACAGAGGATTAGGCTGCTGCCAGCATGCCCACTTTAACAGGGTTGATCCTGCTGACATATGCTCTTTAACTCTCTGCGCTCTATCACTGGCTTACAGAACATTTCGCTCTACCGAGCGGAACTACTCTGCACAATTATTGGCAGCAGATCTTCCCATGGAATCAATAGAGCTGAATATGTAGTAGCAATCCTTCCTTCCACATTGCTTTGCACTGGCCTGTGTAATACGGTACAAACGAGCGCCCACGGGTGAGTTCATCATCCAATGGTGCTTGTCCAGCCCTTAATCATTAATAAGATACTTCGTGCCTATACACTTTACATTATGTCGGCAGCACGCCCTCGCCATATGCTGCTGGCAAATAATTAGTTTATCGACTGATCAAAAATAGAGTTCGCTTGTCTGTTAGTTGATCATTGGCATCAGGCTGATGATCAAGAAGACGTATTTAGCCGATTATCAACCCATGGAAAAGGACCCTAAATGTTTTCTCTAAAGGGCTCATTTACACAACTGTGTTCTGCAGTCCGCAAATCTTGGATCCGCAAAACATGTTTCCTGGCTGAGTGCATGGCGCCATGTTTTTTTTTTTCTCCTGCAGAAATGTCCTATCCTTGTCCACAAAATGTTCAAGAATAAGACATGTTCTATTTTTTTTTTGCAGGGCCACGCAATGGACATATGGATGCGGACAGCCCATTGAAATGAATGGGTCCGCATCCGATCCGCATTTACTGTCCGCATCCGATCCGCATTTACTGTCGTGTGCATGAGCCCTAATACTGTGTGCTGAATGTCAACCACGGGAGCCTGAAAGCAACTATACTGGGCCAGGGTGAGGCTGACTGTAGTGTTCCTCAGCGGGAGAAGGGACAGGAAGTCCAGAAAAATCTCTGCCCCCTGTGACACAACTGTCCCATAGAATATTACGGCACCCCTTTACCTCTGGTGTTTTTTACACTAAGCCCAGAGGCAAGACATGAATCAGACAAGGTAACCGGACATACAAAATGACAAGGTAACCAGGCGCGTGTGACCTGTCCCTTACAGGCATATGTGTAAATGATAGTAGCAGCTCTTTCTATACGTGTCACGTACATTATGTGCATATTGCTGACTCTATGCATAGCGTAGATGCTCTCAGTTTGGGACACTTGAGGTGTACAGTATACAGAAAAGGGCCATACGTCAACCGACAGCTACTTGCTATTACAGGTAGTGTTAAAATGACTTACAATGGTCAGCATCATCTACAGTATGTTTCATCAAAAAGCCATAGACAGCCAATGGTTGTGTCCAAAAAAATAAAAAAAATAAATGAAATAAAAAATTAAAGTGGAAAAATTAGAAACCCAAACACAATTCTGAAACAAATAAAAAAGTAAAAAATAAAAGGAAAGGTCAATCACTGCATAAAATCAGTAAGAAGATATATTCTTATACGGGAGTTTGTTTTTCTACATAACCCACTCATGATCATTAGCACCACAAACCTCCCCCCAAAGGACCCCATTATAGGGAACCTATAAGCAGTTTTGACCCCCTAAACCGATATCACCTTTATATAGGGAGACATTTCTACACATATTCGGTAACACAGTGTACCTTACGAAAAGCACTTTATAGAACTTCTGCGAAACATGCAAATTCATCCCCAAGTATCTGATCCGCTGGGCGTTCCCTCAGCAGGCAAGTGTCAAATCCTTTAAGGAACATCTTTAAAGGGGGTGGGAGCAAATCACTGATGTGGAGTCCATGACAAAAAAAAAAAAGCTGAGGGAATACTATGCAGATGTCGAGATCATTGGGACTAAAAGGTTGAACGTCTCCTGCTTGAATGTGCGGCCTTCTCATTCAGTTTACACACAACACAATTTCATTAAAGGGGTTGTGCAGGCATACCACCCCCCCTGGTTCTGATATCGGGCGCGCAGAGACGCCACTGCTTGCTTGGCAGTACGGCTGCCGAGAGGAGAGAGTATGCCCCCAAAAACCCTTTAATTCAGTGACATTCTGATAATCTGTCACTCATTTCAGGCACAGATTGCAAGATAATCTGGAATCTCATAAAACAAAAACCGGGATATTGAGTATAGAAACCACTAATGAGAGTCCCAGTAGTAGCAGCAGATTAGATGTGCAGTTAAGGGGTGCTTTCCTGGAGATTCAAGTCTTCTAGGTAGATATCCCTACACACTGATAGTGTCAAACTGATTGATCACACTTAGGTGTCAATCCGAGCATATATTTCCAAAAGGAATAACAGAGGAACCTCACAACACAGAGTTATGGGGGGAAAAGATGCACCAGGACTGTTATTTCATGGGGAATTTATATATATTACACTAAAACAGACATCTTTTAGGACCTCTATTAGTTAAAGGGGTTCTCCACTCATTTCTTCGAAACCTGCTGCTGTGGAAGAAAGTGGTCTTCGATGGAACTTAGTCTAGAGTTGAGCGAAGCGAGCTTTGGATGCTTCATCCGAAGTCACTTCGTTCAAAACTATGGATTAATACTGTACGGAGATCTGTCTCCATACAGTATTAGAACGTATGGGCTCCGACGAGCCGAAGTAAGTTACTTACGAAGTCAGGCGTGACTTCATTGAATAACTTCGGTAATTGATTTTTAAAGTCGAAAGTCACTTTAAAACTTGAAACCGAACTCAGCTTTGGTTCCGACTAGTACCCCTGAATCGAAGCCGAGTTCGGTTTCAAGGTGGTTTTTTCAACTTTAAAAATCAATGACCAAAGTTATTCCAGGAAGTCACCCCCGACTTCGAGAGTAACTGACTTCGGCTCTTCGGAGCACATTCATTCTATGGAGACAGATCTCCGTACGGTATCAATCCTAAGTTTTGAACGAATCGACTTTGGACGAAGCATCCGAAGCTTGCTTCACTCAACTCTAGTACTTACCCACTCCTGCTCCATTGACGTGGCCATCTCCGTTGCGTTGACACAGGATGGTGGCCTCTTCTGCCCGGAAGTGGCTGCTTCTTTTCCTGTTCAGCTGCATATACTACTACAGGAAAAGAATGGGTCACTTCCGGGCCAGAAGTGGACGAAGGGTCCGCCACCCTACGACAGATGGTTAAGTACCATGTAAAATTTGACAGGACTGGGGGTTGGAAAGTGCACATTATCTAACATTATTCATGGGTTTTATTACACAGTCCCACATTCTCCGTAGGCAACGTCATGTTGCCCGCCAGGCACCTCCTTATTACATTTACAGATTTGTCTATATTCATACTATCTCAGACATAAAAGCATAAAATCAGAGATCTCCAGGTTTAACAGCAGCAGCCCTTCACCAAGGGCAGATTAAAAGGCTATTTACAGAAAATAAATAGAAAAAAGGAATTACTGCAATAAAATCAGTTCCCGATCACTACAGTACATTTGGCCACGGTGCACGGTTTGTTTTTACAGTAAAATTTACAGATCTATGTACAGTCTCTCCGTCCTCGCTATTTACAGGATTCATCCATCTGACATGGCTTCATGGGCCTTCTGGAAGCTCAGACAACGGCATTGAGCAGCACAGACATCGGAGGCAGCGTCTTCTTTCAGTGCTCGTCGTTCATCTTGAAAAGCTCCAGCAGGGCTCCGACTGCTCCGAAGTAACCCTATAATAGACAAATACACAATACTTATAGCACCAACCCGGGCAGTAAGGGGGTTTGTTTCTCAACGCCTGACCATTGGAGATAGTCTGTGCCCTGCTTGTCCTTTGTCATGTGACTTAAAGAGGACCAGACCCCTCTCCTGACATGTCTTTTTTAGTAACTATTTGCATCAACCATGTAATAACAGTTCTGGAGTATCCATTTTTATGCCTTTACGATGTGCCGTTCCTTTATTATTCCTGCTAGAAGTTATGAATGCATTGCTACCAGTTTGCACTGCAGGTTCAGATGGGTGCTACCAGTTGGGGGGAAGGGGCCCTGCACAGTCTGCCACTGGCAGCACTGATTAGTCAGACTGTGCAAGGACAAACCCCCAACTGGTAGCACCCATCTGAACCTGCAGTGCAAACTGGTAGCAATGCATTCATAACTTCTAGCAGGAATAATAAAGGAGCGGCACAAAATAGAGAGTCATACAAATAGATATTCCAGAATTGTTATTATAAGGGGGATGCAAGTTGTTGCTAAAACAGACCTTCTTTAAAAGGGGTTGTCCAGGGAGTAAAAAATCCTTTCCTAATTACAACATCATGGGTGAAGACTCCTACATACTGGGCTTTAACCCGTTGGCTACCAGCGCAGTACATGTACGGTGCTGGGACGATGGGCAAACATGGCGCCCGCTCGCGCGTGCAGCAGGCGTCATGGCCGGCGGGTTTCTGAAGAGACCCAGGGTATTAAAGCTGCAATTCTTATTTTGGCCAGCAGGTGACAGGCCAACATTAGAAATTAGCAATTCTGTACATAAATGGGTCTAAAAGATCCATGATTGTATAGAATAAAAAAAAAAAAATATATATATATATATATATATATATATATATATATATATATATATATATGGATTTTGTAGGCTCAAATAGGAGCTTCAAAATCGTAAAAAAAAACTTAAAAAATATAAAAAAAAAGCTTAAATCACCCCCCTTTCCATAGAATAAAAAAAATACATAAATAACCAAAAATATAAACATCATGGGCATCGTCTAAAAACGCCCAAGTTCGGGAAAATGTTTTTTTACAGTATAAATCAATTTCTAAAGTTTAATATGCGAAGTCTTGCGAGACTCCGTGAAGTAATAACTTTGGCTCATCGGAGCCAATACATTCTAATACTGTACGGAGCGCTCATCCGAAGTCGATTCGCTCATCCCTGTAAAAAATTTACATTTATTTTTAAATTATTTAGACATTAACACCTATACATATGTGGTATCGTTGTAATCGTGCTGACCCAGAGAATGAAGGGCACAGGTCCGTTTTGTGGTAAAGGGAACGCAGTGGGAACAAAAATCCGCAAAACGGTGGAGGAATTGCGTTTTTATTTCCCAATTTCACCCCATTTGGAATTTTTTCCCCGCTCCCCACTACATTCTTTGCCATATTAAATGGTGGCATTAGAAAGTACAACTTGTCCCGCAAAAAATAAGCCCCCACATAGCTATGTGAACAGAAAAATAAAGAAGTTATGGCTCAAGGAAGATAGGGAAGAAAAATGAAAACACAAAAACGAAAAAAATCTCCGGTATCCTAAGGGTTAACTTCTCGGACCCGCATTGTTCCACTACAGCCTTCAGTCAAGAGACAAAGAAAGATGCCTGATGGAGATGAAGTAGTGCAGCTTTTTCCTGTCTCATGATGACACAACCCCCGCATCATGTGGCTGAGGGGCCCAAAAGGTAGCCTCCCCCCCCTCCCCCCCTGGGGTTAGAGTGTAGGGGACTACAGGTACTGCTGTTCTGAAAATTCAAGCCCTGTCTCCATCCCTGAGGCTCGGCAGTAACATGGGCGTCATAGTGGGGTACAGAATCTTTTGAAAGAAAAATAAGCGACAGGTATGGGACAGTTTCCTATTATGATTGGCAACGTATGGCACCCCGGATACCCCCTTTAAGACCCTCTTACACAGGCCGCTTGTTCGGCTGATCTCGGGCCCATCATGACACCCCATTGATCAGCCGGCTGACTCTTCAGCAGAGTAGCACATCTCGTCTCGTGTAAACAAGGATGTGGGATGAATGATCCTACTAATGATCACTTATTCCCAATGCAGTTTGGCCCTTGAAATCAGAGCTAATCAACTAGTGAAAAGGGATGATGCTACTACAGACCATCGAGGAGCAAAGGCCAGGCGGGCATGGAGACAGTGGCAAAAGGGTATAAGTCTATGGAAAAAGGGGTTTTGGCCAACAGGAAGCCATTCTTAGAATCTGGTTGCTGTCAGTGAATGAGAACAGCCTTTTTTTTTTACAATCACAGGGTGCAAATGGAGAAGTGAATACATGTATGCAGTCTAGGCAGTGCTCCGCGAGACAAATCATTCTGCTGGTTTGCTACAATGTATCAGTCTGGAGTTCAGTCTGTATAACCCACAGAGCATTGTCTAGACGAGCGGTCAGCAACCTTCGGCTACAAACTAAAATTCGTTATTCTGTGGGAGTTCTGAAAACGGTAGAGCAAGTGTGCATGCTGGGAGTTGTAGTTTTACAACAGCTGGAGTGCCGGAGATTGCCTATCCCTGGTCTGGGCAGAACTACCTCCACTTCTCAGATGTGAGCAGGACTATCTAAGCTATGGGTTTAATGCGTGTAACCAGGAGAAGCCTCCAGTACAGCCCACCCTTCTCCTCGGTACCCCCTTTCTAATGCTGCTTTTACCTCATGTTCCAAAAAGAGGGCTTTCAGTTGTCCTTTTGACCAGTAATCCATTGCATAAGACAGCAGCGTCATCGAGACCATGTTGATTCTTAGAAAGTTCCCAACAAACACCACTCTGTCAATGTTCTACAGATGGAGGAATAAAAACCTATTAATGGACGAGGTTTTTTCACATTTTTATTTTTTACTGCATTTCAAAATAAAGATCCAAAGTATTCAAGGGGTTTTCTGAGAATAAACATACACCCTGACAAAGAGCCGCCCCGACCATCAGTCAATCATGTAATGTGTGAGCATGTAGAGGCCAGACTGGCCAGGACTTCTAAATGACCTAACATGGCACATAAAAGGGGTTTTTAATATAAGGTGGATGGCAGTTTTGGTTAAAGGGGTTGTCCCATGAAAAATATTCTACAGTTTTCAAACCAGCACCTGGATCGGAATACTTTTGTAATTGTATGTAATTAAAAATTTAGCACAGCCACTGAGTTATTCAATAAAATGTATCTGTATAGCGCCACCTGCTGTTTTTTTTTTTACCTATTTCTTTGTCCGACTCCCTGAGACGGCCGCACATGCTCAGTTTTATCCTTCAACTGGCTCCTGAGTTGAGATAGGGAGAGCATGGCCACGCCCCCGGAGCTGCAGCAGAATGGACACTCCCTTCGAGCTGTCAGCTTGATATAAATCTAGCAGAGCAATGAATGAGGAGATCTCTGGATCCATGGGAGGTACAGGGTATGTATGGGTCTAGCTTTGTTAGAAAGATTTTACATGAATCATGGGATGGCCCCTTTAATACACTTCTACTGTACTTTTATAGGTACTACGTAGAACATCTCTATGGATGTAGTCTCCAAAATCTTCAGTCAAATCCTGAACTTCACGACCACCAGCTGGTCTACAGGGATGCCTTCTGCCGTCACTGCAGCACATCTTGCAGGAGCAGGTCAGGTGTCCTGGTGTCATACACAGCCGGGTACCCAGAGAAGACAGGAGCATTGATTACCACTTCTGTCTTCTCCTTTCCCGGGTGCATAGAGCACAAGGGGCGCTATTCAATAATTAAAAGGCAGCCGTGATGCCGCTTCCTCTAGTGGATCGGCGATCATGTGATCACCAGGCAATATAGTAACAATATAACACAGGGCAAAATATACGCATCCATTCAAACCATCACCACCTTATTCACAAGACTCTACATTTTTTTAGATCGAAACGACTGTCACAAATTAAGGAATCCGTTTCAATATTTAACTTCGAGTTAATATGCAAAAAGAATAAAGAGCTACAGTATGAAAAAAATATTCATTTCTCTAAAATTGTATTAATAAACAGCACTATTTTTCCTACTAAAAATGCAGGAAAATGATTTTGGTAACCCAATACAGTGTTAAACCACCACATGTGCTAAATCACAAAGGGGGGGGGGAAGAGAGGTGTTAAGCCCTCTGTCCATGGTCTACATTCTTCCTATTGTGTCTGATGCAGAATAACATCCGTCATCCTCTCATTTATGCTTTGTACACAAATCCCTTTTTAGAAGAGGCAGGGGCGCCCTCTTGTTTGCTTTTACAGGGGTTGTCCTGGTGATGGGTTGCCTTTATCCAGCCTGCATTTCACCATTTTAGGCCAGTAGATGTCAGCACATGACAAACCTGCAATACGTACTAATTCATATATACTGTACGTGGACATACAAAGAAAAAATAAAATAAAAAGAGGAAACACTACAGACAGAAGAGACATAAATTATGTAAAAACAGTATATGTTATCATTAAAGTCCCTAAAATGTTGATAAGTTAAAAGGAAACTCCTTAAAGGGGTTTTCCCTTTTCAGACAATGGGGGCATATCGCTAGAATAAAGAACGGAGCCCCGAAGAATAAAATTACTGAAAATAATTAAATATTACTTTACTATAAATATATTCCCAAATACCCTTTATTAGTTATATTGGCTTGTTTTGTCCAGGGAGCAATCATTAGGAGAAATAAAATGGCTGCCGTCCTATTAGTACACACAAAACCTGTCCTAATCACACAGCAGGACAAGTTACTTCAGAACACTGAGCTAAAGAGCTGCCTCATCCTCCCCCTCTGCTCTGCTTGTCAGGAATTATGATCCTGGATACGGCTGATAAGATCTTCAGCTGAATCTCTGTAGGAATGGAGTTCATGAAGAGACATGGAGTACAGAGAGGAGGATGGGTGATGAGCAGCAGGACTTGTATACAGTCTCCATTACCACAGTCTGTCCTGTCCGCCCTCTCTGTACTACATGTCTCTTCTTGAACTCCATTCCTATAGAGCAGGGATGCTCAACCTGCGGCCCTCCAGCTGTTTCAAAACTACAACTCCCAGCATGCTCGGACAACCTACAGCTATCAGCCTACAGCAGGGCATGGTGGGGGTTGTAGTTTTACAACAGCTGGAGGGCCGCAGGTTGAGCATCCCTGCTATAGAGATTCAGCTGAAGATCTTATCAGCTGTATTCGGGATCATCTCTGACAAGCAGAGCAGAGAGAAGGATGAGGCAGCTCTTTAGCTCAGTGTTGTGAAGTAACTTCACTGTGTGATTAGGACAGATTTTGTGTGTACTAATAGGACGTCTGACATTTTATTTACCCTAATGATTGCTCCCCAGACAATACGAAAGGTATTTGGGAATATATTCATAATAAAGTAATATTCAAGTATTTTAATTTTCTTAATTCCCAGAGAACCCCTTTAAGACACAAGTCTTGAATAATCTGTGCAGCCCGCCCTGGATCTGGCGTCATTTATACATTTAAAAGGCAGAGTGACTGATCGTATGATCTACAGCAGTGTTTCTCAGCTCCAGTCATCAGGGCCCACTTATCGGTCATGGTTTGAGAATATCCCACAGAATGAATACATGTGGCAAGTCCTGATGCATTGACATCTATATCTCACCTGCTCAATACTAAGGAAATCCAGAAAACATGACTGGTAGGTGGGCCCAATCAGCAATTAGAAGAGGATTGCTATGCTGTGCCATCCTCACAGCATACCAAGCACAGTGCCGCACATTGTACAGTGGTCGTGCTTGGTATTGCAGCTCAGGCCGATTCACTTGAACGGGACACAGCTGCAACTAGGCCATGTGACCGATGAATATGACGTCACTGACCTAGGAAGTGGTTGCAGCGGGGGTCTCTTCAAACAGCTGATTGGCAGAGGTGCTGGGTGTTGGGACCGCCCACTGCTCATAAGTTGATGACCTATCCTGAGAATAGGCCATCAATATCGAATGTCTGGAAACCCCCTTTAACAGGAGCACAAAAGGAGTCAGTTCTGTTGGTAAACCAGAATTTGGTGTAACCAGAGAAGGACTTTTGCAGCATACAAAAACTTCTGACAAAACCACCTCCTCAGCAGAGCCCCGCCATCACACCCATGAGGAACCGCTTCACAGTATGAGAAGAGCTGACCTGGAGCAGAGTCCCTCAATGGGCCTAAGCCAAGTTCTACCTATTATAACAAATGACACAAGTCCCACAAGGCTGTGATCATTCATTGTGCTGCTTATTAAAAAGCACAGCATCAGCACAGTGCAAGTGCCCGCTAGAGACTTGGAACTTACCCCCGGGGAAGGCGTACATCAGGGTAAGAACCTAGGATCTGGAGCATTACACAGGGGAAGGAGGGCAACTTCCACCTCACACTTCTCAAAAATCGGGACTATCTGAAGAATTCGGATTCAAGTGGGACTAGTTTTATAGACGATTGCAGGACTAATGACATTTTATTGTGCTGTGCCAGCACTGACGGAGACCGATGCCGAACAGGACACCAAGGTATAATACCCACAGTATGGCCAGCAGGAGCAGCAGGTATGGCTGGATGTCTTCTACAAGATTCTGCAGACGTTCTTAATGCTTTGATAGCCCTGTACAATGCTGCTTGAACTCCATGCCACAAGGCAACACTGTAAAGAAGCTGAAAGCACTAAGACCATATCATGTTACTTCTCCTTCATTACGCTCTAAAGAAGAAGAAAAACAGGTCCCTGCCCGCGGAGAGCTCACAATCTAATTTCACATAATGAGGTAACATTCATAGTCATCAGCAATTGTAAACCCTTCAGGCTCCACAATGAATCATTTTATTTACCCATGCGGTTTGCTAAGCAAAACCCAAAGGCAGGTGACACCGGCAGACCTCCATTCATTCCATATAGGTGCATTGTCTACCCATAGGACAGGCCATAAACATTTGACCGCTTCGTGTTCCAAAGCTGTATCGATCAGAAGAATGGGTGTCCCCAACTCCTTCTCACCGCATGACCATGGTAAGTAGGGTGGCAGTCGAAAATGCATGATGTGGCTCCCTTCAGGGTCTATGGAGCACAGAGCTCGGTGGGATCTCCAGAGATGATACATTTACTTGTTAGCCTATATTTTTAATGATACCGTTTTAGGCTATAAAGAAGCTTATGTTTAACTTTAAAAAGGGTTTTCTGAGACTTTTATACTGATGACCTATCCTCAGGAAAGTTAATCAGTATCTGATTGGTGGGGGTCCGACCCCAGGGACCCTCGCTAATCAGCTGTTTGAGAAGGCCCCATTTACTTCTATGGAGTTGAGCTGCGCCTTGTCCACGTGACTGATGAACGTGACGTCACTGGCCTAGGAAAAGCTGCGAAAAAGGCTGCAGTGCTACTGCGAGCGCAGGTGCCTTCTCAAATAGCTTATTGGTGGGGGGTCCGAGTGTCAGACCGCCACCAATCAGTATATAAGTTTCAGAAAACCCCTTTAATTAGTTATTTTGGCTGGGGGAGTCAAAATTTCAAAGTGTGGAGAGATATGTGTTATTAACAGGGCGAGTGATTATAAGTTGTCAATTTAGTTGGAGGCAGGGGCGTAGCATTAGGGGGCGCGGAGAGAGCAGTTGCACCCGGGCCCAGAAGCCTGAGATGGCTCAAATTCCTCCTCCTCACAAGGTGAGACCAGTATTGTAAATGAAGAATTAAATGGGGGGGGGGGGGGGGGAGGCTGGTTAATGACTTTGCATTGGAGCCCTGGAGCTACAGGTTACGTTTCTGCCAGGAGGAATAACAGGGGAACAGCATAATGTGGAATTATAAGAAATGAGCCAGGGGGGGCAAAATTTTAGGAGAGCTGAAGGATCCTCTTTAAAAGGAGTTGTCCTATATTTTGATATTGATGGCCTATCATCAGAATAGGTCGTCAATATCTGATCAGCGGGGGTCAGACTCCCGGCATCCCCACCTATCAGCTGATTGAAGAGGCCACGACTCTCTGGTGAACGCAGCAGCCTCCTCACAGCTTACCGGGCACAGCGCCATTCATTGTATGATGGCAAGGCTTGGCACTGTAGCCCAGGTCTATTCACGTGAATTGGACTGAGCTGTACATGGACCATGTGACAGATGAACGAGATGTCACTGGCCTAGAAAGACGTTGCGGCCTCTTCAAATAGCTGATCAGAGGGGGTGCTGAAGTTGGACCCTCACCGATCAGATACTGATGACCTGTCCTGAGGATAGACCACCAATATCAAAATCCAGAGCAACCCCTTTAAAAGGAAATATTTCAACAAATTGGCAAGGTACATAAGAACATGGAATTGAATAGGTGTGTAATCAAAATCCACTTTTCACCAAACCAGTTTCTAAATTCCATATGAATAGATGAGAAGAGGCGATCATTACCTCATTGACGGCGCACATACGAGCAATAGATCCGATGTTGTTAGTAATGGTAACCAGCGTCGCTCTCGCCAAGTCCTCCTTGCTTATGGTATCCCTTTTCTCTTTGCTCATCATGTGGCCAAAGCTTTTAAAAGGAGAGGAATGACAGAAGGTTAAATACAACGGTCAGACATAATTTATTTCGGTGTGTCCAGTGACTTATAGTTTGCCCTCATCTGTCCGAACACGTTTAGCGTTCAATGTTTCGACCCCTTTTCATGGCTAAATAACTAGGAGGTGCCACCACCATTCAGGAGCCTGAAAACATTGGATGGGAACCTGCATACAAGATGAAGTGGTGGTCATAAGTGGGGAAGTTATTAACAAAATAGGACGTGGCAAGGAATTACAGTAAAATTCCATAAACCTGGGAGTAATGGATCGTGGAGACAGATTATCACGTGTTCGATGCCATGGTCAAAGAAATCTCTATAAAAACAATTATAACTAATATATATATTTTTTTTATGAACTGTTCCAAGATTTAAACTTATCCTCTATCCACGGTGCCTGATCGGTGGGGGTCCGACCACTCACAGGAACGATGCACTGTGTAGCACTGTACCAAAGAAACGGCCACTACATTCATCTCTATGGAACCGCCAGAGAGAAGCCAATTACAGCGCTTGGCTATCCCCGGCAGTCCCATAGAGATGAATAGAGCAGCAGCACGCATGCTCAACAGCCGATCCATTCATATGGGGAGGCACAGGACCACCATGCAGGTGTTTATTAGTGGTCGCAGCAGTCCGACCCCACAATGATGAGACATGTATCGCCTTATCCTGCGGATATGGGATAAGTTTAAGCCTTGGCAATCCCTTTTCTTGCACTGCTGGTCGCAACAGGTGGGGAAACCCCCGCAATCAGTGGTTTTAGCACGGGGGATGCTTTTAGTAAGGTGCTAGGAGGATACGATTTATTTCCACACATCACATATTAGGGCCCATTGACACGACCATACCACTGCAAACAGTGGATCCGCAATACACGGCCATGTGAACTCTGTGCTGCGGATGCGGCCCCATATGGCAAAAGATAGGACATTTCCTATCTTTTGCGGAGCAGAGGCACGGATCAGAAGCCCATGAAACACTCAGAAGCCCTTCCATGGGCTTTCAGGTCCGTGCCTCCGCACTGCAAAAGAAAGGACATCTTTTCCCATATTTTGTGGATCACAGATACATTCAAGGCAATGCATTTGCACAGCAGCAACCATCGACCATATGGTTGTGTGAATGAGCCCTGGATGATGCTATGTGCATGTACTAAAGCAGTGGTGGCAAACCTATGGCACGGGTGCCAGAGGCAGCACTCAGAGCCCTCTCTGTGGGCACCCGCACCCTGGAAAAAGTCTATGGTGCACCAATATGCCCTAGACCAGGGATGCTCAACCTGCAGCCCTCCAGCTGTTGTAAAACTACAACTCCCACAATGCCCTAGACTATTCCTGCCATTCATCAGCGCAGGGCGCGCTATGAACAGCACAGGCATCGCTCTGAATGCAGGCAGGATATTATAGCTAAATGGTAAAGTACATAGAAGATATACGGTACTCTATTGGTATTCAGGTTAAATTGCCATCTTGGCACTTTGCGATAAATAAGTGGGTTTTGGGTAGCAGTTTGGACACTCGGTCTCTAAAAGGTTCACCATCACTGTATTAAAGTAGAAAAGTGTAGAACTGCAGATTACCTGGAGGCAACAGCAGAACCCTGAAGGCTGAACCGCTCATAGTCCCCGCCATAGATGTCCTTCACCAGTTTATCGACATTAGTGCTGTCTCCTTTCGCTGCCATTTCCAAAGCTTCCTCAAACGTTTCACAACCCGTCAGCAAGCAGCACAGGCCAAGGAATGTTCCTCCTCCTAGACTGAAGGCATGACACAATAATGTATGACTAGTCACAAAAAGGACTTGTACACATGCTTAGATTTTTGCTGCCGCTTTTGCAGTATGTTAGTGGTCTGAGTCTGCGCTTCACCAAAACTGCCATGTGTGAACGCAGCCTTAAAGAACAGTGACTGACACAACACACACCTCAACAGTGTAGGTGTGTTAACCTCCCCAAGTAATCTCTACGAAATCCCAGTAATGCACTCTCTTTTCCAATCCAATGTGCAGAAAATGGGGTAGTAGTAGTTGAACATATCCATCCATGCTATGATTATTATACTAATGATAACCATCACCTACAATAGTTTCAGTGGGCAATATAGATATATCTCCCAAAACCCCCGTTAGTATAATGCTCTTGAAATACTGATCAAAACGCTCCAGAATTCTAATTCAATTTGCACAAAATGTACCGCATGTTTAAGAGACCTCCTCCAACAAAAAGGGGGTGTCTTAGCCGGAAAGGGACTGTGGCCCACCAGAATGGGCCCATGGCCTAAGAGGAGACCATGTGCACGAAAACGATGCCAAAATTTTGGCACACAATTCTTGCGCAAAGTGAACCAACTAAAAAGGTGGCATAAACCGGTCATAAATAAGGAGCATCTTCAGACTGTCCATTCTGAGTTACCATACAGTCTAGAAATGAGAGATTAGAAGATTTGCCCCACAAAAAACACTAACATTTATAAACTGTTAACTAGACTATTATCTTGGACGATAGTCAAGGCGAAATTGAGGTTGGAGGGGGCTCTGTTCTCATGAGATTCGCCGGACAAAATGTTCCTTGTGCCTACATGATAACCACAATCTAGCCCCAGAACTATTACTTCCATAAATGTGAATGAATGATCTCTGAAATAAAAACTGATTGTTACCTGGTCCCAGTTACTCTTTTATAGTTGTCTTTAGAATACACTGCAAGAATGCTGACTCCTGAACCTATGTTAACCAGCAACATAGGATATGGATTATCAAGGCAATATGGCTTCTTCTGACATTGCTCTGGGTCCGTCGGGTTGTCAAAGTAGTAGCATTCTGGACGGCCATTAAAGCCAACAGAATCGACATAAAGCAGGCCTCGGATTAGACAATCCAGTTCATCAAGTTTATGGAGCTGGAGGTCAGCTATCTAGAGGGAGAAAAACCAGTAGGTTAATGAATAAGCAGGTATAAGTAGAGCAGAGGATACAGTCACCAAATACAAGGGCAAAGAGCTATCAAGACGGCACTTTGCTCTCTTGTACATATTAGAAATTGCATAAGAAAACAAGTACAGAAGGTTATTAGTTCCCACATGAACTTTGGGTCACTAGAACAAATGCTACCAAAGGTTGATCCAAGTGAGGGTTTTCCAGGTGAACTAGAAGAAGGTGGTTACTGGAGTGATGGGGCCCAGCCATAGAACACATTCCCTAATAGGATTCCACGTTTACAACTCTAGCCATGGTCCTCAAGATCTGCTTGCAGAAACTAATTGGTTGCCATCGCTTATTGTTGGAGAACATCTTTTAGGAGAGCGCTCGAGTATAGCCCACAGGTATTCTCCAAGAATCTTCTGTGTGACGTCACACTCTAGGCATGGAAGCCACCTAATCAAAGTACTCCGATATTTGTGCTGCTATGTTAGATGGAAACCAGAGATCTATTCAGGAACTGCTAGAGACCCCACATTTTTTTTTAGGGAGATTAAGGTCTTGCAATAGGTGTATGCAAGAGTATCCCACCCAGACGCTGTAGCAGGGCTCCTTGCACAAAGCAAAACATGTGACCTGTGCCACAGACGTGGCAGATATTTCCATTTATTTTGAGACATTCGTAGCCCTGTCGCCCCCTGCCTCATCTTCCTGCTCTGATGTCTATGCGATGAGGCCAGCTCCAAATCATTGCTTTGTTCCACTTGGTAATAATACACTTAGACGGCGAGGCCGGTTCTACCATCTCGTCATGCTCGTTTGGTTGCTATGCAACAAGCGGCAGTGAGATTGCCAGCTCTTCAGCCGGAGGATTCTTCTATTCAGTGCACACAGGATTACGCTTATGTGTTCTGCTTCCTAATAAACAGAAACAATGAGAAGGAGTCCCGTTCCTACAGCTGCTGCCTGCAAATGGTGCAACCAGTTCTCCAAATTTTCAACTAAAAGGGTTCCCCGAGAAAAAACCTCAGACAAGCCCACAAATGGTGTCGAATACAAAATAATGCTATACTAACCGTTCTCTATGGCGCCATTTATGTGCCGCTGGTCCACCGGCCGTTGCAGTGGTAAAGTACAGTTATACAGCACATGACTGCTGCAGCCAATCACTGTCCTCGGCGGTCTACCACTGGGGACAGTGATTGGCTGCAGCAGTCGCATGCTGTACACGTGCACATCACTGTGCATGTCACCTGCTGAACGGAACAGTCTTCTATTCCATCTTGTGGGCATGGCTACCCACAGAGTACCCACACTGTGGCTTTTCTGCAGAGCTTACAGAAGCAGTAAGGTGGATGAAATTTTTTAATAAAATTCTACATTTTCCAAAAATGTAAAAATCGGCACAAGCTGCAGGGCCAAGTTAAGATTAGCAACATGTCAATTTATGCACTGGAATGGAAGGGTGAAATATATGGCATATCTGCAGGATTTGGTGCAGATTTCCACGAAATGCGGCCATACCCCATGTGTGTGTCAGGCACCGCTGCCAGAATGTTGTGGCTTCCTTCAAAAAATGGAAGCCACCAAAAGAAAAATGTGAAAAGAGAACCAAACCGGCCGTACAGTTTATATAACTCCTGTTCAGCCGCCAGTTATACCTCCCCCCCCTCTCCCAATACACATGCACTGTTGGCTCAACTAATGAACTAATGCCTTACAGGGGTTATCCCATGATTAATGTAAAAAATTTAAATCCAATATCATATAGTACATGACGGTCTCTTTCCTTAGAACCAGCCCTGTACCTCACATGGATCCAGAGATCTCCACATTCATTGCTCCAATTCCTCTGCTAGATTCATTTCAACCTGGCAGCTCATGGGGCGCGTCCTTTCTACGGCAGCTGGTAGGGGACAATCCCATTTTTGGATTGGTGAGGGTCTGTGCACAGGGATTAAAGAGTACCGGTACCCTTATTAGCACCAAGACCCTTTGGCTTTCATCTTGAAAATCTCCAAACTTATGCCATATTGCACTGTAATAGGTACGTCCATTATATAAAAGAGTTTTCTGAGAGTTTTTTTTAACCAATGACCTATCCTCTGATCAGAAGGGTCCGACAACCGGGATCCCCACCGATAACCTGATTGAGAAGACACCGGCGGTCCTGAGAGCGCTGTGGCCTTCTCCGTGCTCACCAAGCACAGCGTCGTACATTGTGTAGCAGCTCTGCTTGGTATCGCAGCTCAGCCCCATTCGCTTCTGCTCCTAGGCCACGTGACCGATGAACGTGTCGTCACTGGCCTAGGAAAAGATGAGAGAAGGCCGCTGCACTACTGAGCGCGCTTGTGCCTTCTCAAACAGCTGATCGGCAGGGGTCCCTGGTGTCGGGACCCCTACCGATCAGATACTGATGACCTATCCTCATAAAATCCCTTTAACGATTGTAGGGATTAGTGACGGCCATCTTTACTGTCTGTTAATTTTGCCGTAAATTACAAGTTATTATTCTAAGTTGGGGACACGCGGCTTCGAAATTCCTCCGACACCATTTATCTCAACAGAATCAGCAAGCTGAAACATATTGCAGATACTAATGAAAACCAGGTACTTGAAGCGATTAGTGGAGGGGTATCACGCGGTTTATTTCTCCTGAACGGCTGACATGTGACTGTGGAGGCAAACACTGAAGTCTACGTTTGGTGTCGTTACATAAATGCGTGCCCGGTCATAACTCCGCTTGTTTGTCTGTTCACAGGCAATGAGAAATGCTAAGAATCTTGAGATGCCTTCACTTAATTTGCCCTTTGATTTCTGTCTCTTGCTGCCTGTGATCTAAAGTCCAAGACTGTACAAGGAGAGAACGTACACTGAGGTGTGCCCTTAATCTCGGATAAGAGGCCTGAGGATTACAAGAAAGTTAAAGAGACACTTCCGCCAGAAAGGTGTATTTTTTGACTCAAAAAATAGAAAACGGTTTGAGAATTTGTGTGCGTTTTTATTTTTTTAGGCTACTTTCACATCTGTGTTTTCAATTCCGGTTTTGAGATCCGGCAGAGGAATTAACCGGTTCAGATTTGTCTACGGGAACAAAATTGATCAGGATGCATCCGTTCGATTTTGGTTCTGGACACAAAACCGCTGCAAGCTTCCGGTTTGCGAAACAGACGAAACCGGATCCGGCATGAAAATCAATGGTGCAAGATCCGTTTTATTTGTTAGCGAAAAAAAAAAAATAATAATCTGGGCCCCATTGACTTATAGGTAATAGATATATCCAGCTCACCCTTTGTTGTATGATGTTATGGACGTTCCACCTCGCGTGCACGGAAGCAAAGGTCAGACCTTGGAAGTAGCAATAGAGAGGGATTTTCCAGCACCACTGTTTTTCTTGAGCGAAATATTCTTTATTTGCAGTGACAAAATGACAGCAATAAAACTTTGTTCACAGGTCCAGTTTTCCCCATTGACTTACAATGATTTTCATACTGGTTTGTTCAGTTCTGATTTGGTACAACTGGTTCCAGACGAAAAGGGATGCATTAAATGACACTGATCCGTTTAATTCCGTTTTTGAGATCCTCTGCCGGATCTCAAAAACGAAATTAACAATGCAGATGTGAAAGTAGCCTTATTTGGGCAGCACTATCCCACGGAAGATTAATTACAAAGTATGGTCCTTCTGTAGCAGTCAGCACAGAGAGAAAAAAGTCCTATATGGACAGGGAATTCATTGTCAATTTACTGGTGCTGTCAGGGGAAGCTGTATTGGAGGGTAATCCTCACGATAATAGTAGGTGTAAAACTGGAATAACAGTAGGACAGCTCTATTGTTCTTTTGTTTTCCTCGGATAAGGATGTCCACAGAAGAAAACTGCATTAGTGTAATAAGTGATCCTGTAGTTGAGTCACTACAGCAGGAATGGCCAACCTATAGCTCACCGGCTGTTGTAAAACTACAATTCCCACCATGCCCTGCTGTAGGCTGGGCATGCTGGGAGTTGTAGTTTTGCAACAGCTGGAGAGACACAGGTTGGCCATCTGGTCACAGTGAATGGTCTGACTAAGAAGGTCAAGAGATAAAGAGCCAGGAAGAAGAATACATGGGATGACTTCAAAACGAGATTTTTGTATAACTTACCAGTAAAATCTCTTTCTCGCTCTTTCCTTGGGGGACACAGAAGACCTTGGGTATAGCTCATCTCCATAGGAGGCGTGACACTAAGTGAAAGCTGTTAAGCCCCTCCTCCACAGCTATACCCTCAGCCTGGAGAGAGAGACTGCCAGTTGCGTGTCCAAGCAGTGAGAAAAGGCAAAGTCCAACAAAGAACCAACAAGCCAACTACCCAACGGGTAACACAAACTCGGAAACCGTGTAGAGAAAAACAATGAATGGGTGGGTGCTGTGTCCCCCAAGGAAAGAGCGAGAAAGAGATTTTACTGGTAAGTTATACAAAAATCTCGTTTTCTCGCCCAGTTTCCTTGGGGGACACAGAAGACCTTGGGACGTTCAAAAGCAGTCCAAAAGGGGAGGGACCACAGCTCCAAGGCGAAGCACCCGAAGGCATCAAGGAACCGCCGCCTGCAGACCCAGGCGGACCAAAGCAGCATACGCCGAAGCCAGAGTATGCACCCTGTAGAACTCTGTAAAGCGTGCAAGGAAGACCTGTGGCCGCCTTGCTCAAATGCATGGCCGAAGCCCAATACCTCCGGCCCAGGAGGCACCGACCGCTCTGGTGAAATGAACGGTGACAGCAAAGGCAGAATCCTGCCCTCGGTGCGGTAACCTCAGCAATAGCCAATCTGATAAAGCGGAGGAAAACGACCCTGGAGTCCGTCAACTCTAAGCGCGGACCTCCAGGAAACCCAAGAGACCGAACGTCGACAAGAGTCGGAGATCTCCAAGTAAAACCGGCAAGGCCCAAACAACGTCCAAATCGGTGAAGTGTTGAAGCGAAAGGCAACACCACCTTCAGAAGGAAGGAACGGGATGTAGAAACAGCCCTGTCCTGGGAAAAGACAGAAGGCTCAGAACAAAAAAAGGGGCCATTCAGGCACCCGTCAGAGACACGACTGATACGGAAACACAACCGTACAGGACAGGCGGGGTAGAGAGAACTTCTGTAACGGCTCCAAGGAAAAGATTGGAGCGCCGAGAGCTCAGTATGTAGTTCCCAGGGCGGTACCGAAGGACAGTACAGAGGAACCCAAGAGCCATTTCAAGTAAGAAGGTCTTGACAGGCCCAGAGGGCCGGGGAACGCTGGAAGAGGAAGAACAGCGCTGACACTTGACACCTCAAGTAAAGGAATCTCAGTCCCAGGTCCAGGCCGGACTGGAAAAAAGACAGAACCATGGGGAGAGAAAAAGTCAGAGTGGGGAATGCACAGCTTCCCACAGAACCCCAGACAAAAAAACCATAAGTCTTACGACAGATCCTGGACGAAAATACAGCCAGGAGCGGACAATAGCGAACCCGCTGGAGTCGCCTGGCAAGCGGGCGAAAACCCAATGTGATCAGGCGCAGACCAGTAACACGGGCAGAAGTCGACAAAACTGGTCCAGTCGGCCCCCGAGCAACGTTGTCCCGTATCCACCCAGTGGGGGAGCAGAAGGACAGACGGAACGGAACCAAAGGGTCCGCCCAGTATCCGCCAGATGCCAGGACAAGACAGGCTAAAGTCCATGCTGATGTAGCCATGTTCTACAGTCCCGGTGTGGGAGATCAAAGGACAATCTGGACCGAAAGGTAGTCCCCCCAAGTTACCGAGAAGGTAAGTCTACAGCAGGACCATTGTCTTAGAATGGACCACGCAATCTGCACTCAGCGGGAGGACAGAACGCGGTAGACTCGGTAAATAGGCACAGCCAATACAGCCAGTGTGAACAAGGGAGACAGAACGAGGCCAAAAGGAACACCGGAACCATCCACATGAACAACCATGCTCTTCCCAGAGGGGAGGACAGTGAAGGAACAGCCTCTGAAGTCTGGCGGGACAGAAGCCACATCGGAGTGATCTGTACCGAGCGGGAGCCAAACAGAGCCAGCGAGATAAGGTAGTCGAGACAGAGGCCGGCATAACACCCTCCACCGAACGGAGGAGTGGGCAACAGGGAAGCCATAGGACAGCTCAAAAGCAGAACCCTGCTACACTGCGAGATGCCCGGTTCACCGCCTCGCAGAAGGCGAATACCCTGAAGAACCCAAGGTGGAGGTCCTCCGACCTGGGTAATCGAGCACCCAAGAGAATTTGGGTGACCTTCCCGAGAAAAGCAGCCCGCACTTGGTAGCAGATCAGACTGAAGCGTAGAGGCGCCAAGAGGAAGGACTCATACCACACTACATCCGAAGAGGAGGAAATTTGAGCAGGCAAGGGAACCGCAGTCCTGCCAGAGCCAACGAAGAATTCGAGGGGCGCTCCAGACAACAGCACTCTCGACCATGTGACCACTAGCGCAGGGAAGCAATACCGCGGAAGGACGAATGGGCACGCATCTAGGAACCACGAACACTCCCTGGGATGAAGGGCCAACTAAATGAATGAGTACCACCCAGCTCCGTGCAGCATAGAGCAAGTAGAGCCCGTCCGGGTCAGGTGGACAGAATGAACTCCTTAGAGACGAGTGCAAGGCTTGCGGCAAGCATCGTATCCCAAGAAAACAAAAGTATGCCGCAGGAAGCAGATGAGGCATACGTACGAGCAGCTCGTAAGCAGTGAGAAGGCCAACCCACCTACAGGAGGAGAAGGCATACACGGCCCAAACAACGCACAAGAACGTCCGCTCACTGCAAAAGGTTAATTCAGCGAAAAAGGGGGCTCGCCACAGAGTGCCACAGCATGTACGTAATTGCAAAGTGCAACCTGCAAGGGAGTTATGCACAAGCCTAGTATAGCATGCGATGGAACGCAAGCAGTCCGCCCCGAAAGGGGGGAAATTGTATCTGGCAAACTGCAGTCGGCAAGAGTGCAAAGGCCGGTCCCAAAAGGGAGTGATGCCTAAGGCCGTACCTACTTCAGAGAAGCAGGACATACCATATAATCCAGCAGGAACGCAGGAGGTCCACCTAGTGAAAGGGGAACATGCACAGGGTTATCCTAGCATTAAGTGAGTGTGCAATAATACACCCAACACTGACTTAGCGAGAGTGCAACTACTCTGCCAATGAAGGGGGACATGTACAAGTCCAGCACAGCCATACAAGGGCAGCCGTGAATCTCATGAGCGTGCCAAATTCTGCCCATGGAATGTGGGGTGGTCACGCACAAGGCCAGCACCGTATCCAATGGGAGTGCAAGCGTTCCACCCATGTTAGAGGGCCATGCTCATGGCCAGCAAGGTATCCGGTGAGAGTGTAGCATGCCGCCCAGACAAAAAGGGGGGGGTAATGCACATGGCCAGCATCTCATCCAGGGAGAGTGCGTGCACCCGCCATGTATGGGAGTCATACACATGGCCAGCAACGTACTGGTGAGAGACAAACACAGTCAGTGAGAATGTATGTATGTCACCTGAGGAAGGAAGGCATGCCCATGGCAGGCAGCGAATCCAGCGAGAGTGCGTACACCGCCCACGGAAGAGGGGTCATGCATATGGCCGACAGCGGATCCAGCGAGAGTGCAAGCACCCCGCCATGTATGGGGTACATGCACATGGCCAGTAACGTACCTGCGAGAAAACACCACAGACAGAGGGATGTATGTATGCTGCCTGAGTCATGCCTATGGCTGGCAGCGAAACCAGTGAGAGTGCAGCATAGTAACATAGTACATAAGTACATCATAGCCCATCAGAGAGAGTGCAGCGTTCCGCCTATGGAAGGGGGTCGTGCACATAGCCAGTACCGTATCCGGTGAGAGTGCAGTATTCCGCCTAAAAAGGGGGGGTCATGCACATGATCGGCAACTAATCCAGTGAGAGCGCTGCCTTCCGCCCATGGAAGGGGGTCACGCGCATGGCTGACAACGAATCCAGTGAGAGCGCTGCGTTCCGCCCATGGAAGGGGGTGACGCACATGGCCGGCAGTGAATCCAGCGAGAGTGCAGCGTTCCGCCTAGAGAAGGGGGTCGTGCACATGGCCTGCAGCAAATCCATAGAGAGAGTGCAGCATTCCGCCTATGGAAGGGGGTCGTGCACATGGCCAGCACCGTATCCGGTGAAGGTGCAGTATTCCGCCTAAAAGGGGGTCATGCACATGGCCAGCCGGGAGCCAGGGAGAGTGCAGTATCCCGCCTAGGAGGGGGGGGATGCACATGGCAGGCACCATAACTGGAGAGATGATGAATGCTGCCTACGGAAGGGCCGCATGCACTTGGCCAGCGCCGTATCCTGGAAGAGGGCAGGAAAACCGCCTAAAAGGGGAAATGCCCTAGCAGCGACGCAGGTTGGGAGCGCAACACTATGCCGCCTGTGGAAAGAGGGCATGCAGACATGCAGCACTACTGATGAGGCTGCAGCGTCCTGCGCAGTCCAAAAGAAATCTGTTATTATTATTATATATATATATATTTATTATTATTTCTTTTTTTTTTTTTTTTTTTTTTTTTTAATTAAAAACACAGCCTCTCTGAGGCTAAAGGGTGCCACCATATAGGGGCACAGATAGTCAGGAAAAAGGAAAAAGGGGGCCAGCCATACCGGCCCATTGGGATCCGGCCTGTACCCAAAGGGTTAACATGGATCCGGCCTGGAGGGCGGCGCTGCGATCCCCTGGGGGCGGAGGAACCTCCCGGCGGGAAAAATTCGCGCCTGGAGAAGTTCCCGCCCCCTCCACCAGAGGCCGGAATTTTGCGGCCTAGTAGGCCGTGAAGCCGGGGACTAAATTTGCGGCGCCCGGTATGTACCGCCAGGACCTGAGGCGGAGTGGCGCATCAAACCGGCCGCGGGTGCCCACCCCGCGGGCCGGTCGGAATTGCGGCCCAGCAGGCCGCGAAGCCTGGGCCAAAATTTGCGGAGCCCCACCGACCGGCACCGACGGTCGGCCGGGGCCTGCTGGGCCTAGAAGTCAAGCCCAAAGCCGGCCGCGGGAGCCCACCCCGCCGGCCGGAGGAGTCAGGGGCCCAGAATGGCGGCTTGCCGGCCGCGGGAGCCCACCCCGCCGGCCGGAAGAGTCAGGGGCCCAGAATGGCGGCTTGCTCGGAATGGCGGCTTGCCGGCCGCGGGAGCCCACCCCGCCGGCCGGAAAAGTCAGGGACCCGGAATGGCGGCCTGGCAGGCCGCGGAGCCTGGGCTAAGATTTTTGCGGCGCCCGGCCGCACCGGAATACCAATGTCGGCCGGAGGCGAGGCCTTACTCCACAGCCGTCAGGAGCCTCAGGCCTGGAGCAACACTCCGGTAGGAGATGTAGGGGGGGGCTGATAAAGAAAAACTATGTTGCCGCTTCTGTAGCTGGCTGTGGAGACAGCCACTGGCTGCATGTCCCAGGCAGGAAGGGGGCAGAAGGAGATTGCCGCTCTGCGGCACCCCAGGGGCCAGCATAGATCCAGCAGGGGACTAGAGGCCCAATATGGGGGTCAGGCACGCAGGAGACCAGGGTGGGGGGGGTGGGAGACGTAGGGCTGGAGAAGCCAATCTCTTACCACAGCCGTCTTCACCCTCGGTCCATTCCAGCAGGGTCGCCCCTTCAGCTACTGGCACCGTAGTGGCAGGACGCTGGAAGAGGGACTTGGCGTGCGGGCGACCCTTGCGCTGGCGGGATGTAGGGGAGCTGGGCTGCCCTGATCCACCTTGTCTTCTGTGGGGGAGGCAGCAGTGCGGGTGACCGGCACTGGCGCAGCTCAACCCCGGGAGAACAGAGAGGTCTAGTGCGTCTCTGTTATCCCTGATGATCTGGAACAAAAAGAAAAGAAAAAACTAAAAAACTAAAATTTAAACAAGGAGAAACCAGCCCTGCAGAGCAGGGAGTGTCTTGCCTCCTTGGACACTAAGCAAAAAACTGGCAGTCTCTCTCTCCAGGCTGAGGGTATAGCTGTGGAGGAGGGGCTTAACAGCTTTCACTTAGTGTCATGCCTCCTATGGAGATGAGCTATACCCAAGGTCTTCTGTGTCCCCCAAGGAAACTGGGCGAGAAAAACCTATATCCAGAAAACCATGCAGCCATTTTTTTTTTATATATTTAGAGTCACTTTACTTTCACACAATTTAATTTAATTTAATAGAGATTGGTGTAAGTAGCACTTCATTTAAAAAATATGCCTGCATCCACCTGAAAAAAGCAGTAAAGTCATGGCCACTGGGGGTCTCACTTCCACCTAAGTTGCAGTCCACTGCCTGCTGTCCCGCAACATCCGTCCCTGGTAACAGAGTCTCAGAAGACCGCTGAGAGGAGGTGGGGGCATGTCAGAGCTAGCCGAGATGTGAGCCTGATAGAAGAACTGCTTCTACACTGCTTCTGAAGATCACAGGAGCCTCCTGCCTTTTTGTAAGTGTGATTTATCCCTCCTTATCAGTTCTGTAAGCTCCAGAGCTAAAAACAAACATAGTGGGAAGTCAGGAAAGTGAGGTCACTGCAGTAAAGTGCTGGCAGAAGGGAATCGCCCCCTGCTTCAGAGTGAAATGCATCTAGCTGTGCAGCTGAAACAGGGAATAATATGTCTGATAAAAAACTATTAGCGAAGCCCAAAAAACGTAACTGTCCCTTCACAGTTATGATTGTACAAAAGAAGCACAGCCATTATGCAAACTTTTTGAAAATGCAGGTACGCTTTTAAAGAAACACATGGCATATTCACATATAGGATGTATATGTGTGATTAAAATCGATGGAAGTGTACATTCAATGTATCAGGCAAAATTAGCAAACACTACAAGACCGCATTGGAAGTGGCAAAATATCTGTGCACTATAGATATCACTATGCCATTTAGTCATAGGATTATATTATTATACTATTATCATTATATTATTATCATTATTATAATGTTTAAAGAAGTATCTAACCTTAACGGGAAATGAGTCATTCACAATAAGTGCAAACATTGAGCTAGCTAGTTAGCCGAGTTTTGGCTAGGTACTAGAGGTGACCTTGCTGGATCCCTGCAATTTATTGAAGTAGTAGACTGGTGCAGGGGCAGACACAGGGGTAAGGGATGCTGGGCCTGACAAGTTCAATAGGTCGCCATGCTGGCTCCAATTTAAAAAGGGGACAACTCATTAAACAACTGGAGCAACATTTTTTTTTTAAAAAGGATTCTTTCCAAGATTTTTTTTTTTTGGTGGGGGTCCAACAGTCGGGACCCCCGCCAATTAGCTGTTTTGAAAAGGATTCTCGTAGCTTACGTACATTGTATAGGGACTGTGCTTGGTATCGCACTCAGCCCTTTTCACTTGAATGGGGCTGAGGTGCGCCTAAGGCCTAGTTCACATGAACGTATGGCTTTTATAGTTTTTTGCGTTCTGTTTTTCACGGATCCGTTGTTTTGTTTTTGAGTTCCGTTGTGTTTCCGCTTTTCCGTTCCGTTTTTTCCGTATGCCATGTACAGTATACAGTAATTACATAGAAAAAATTGGGCTGGGCATAACATTTTCAATAGATGGCTCAGAAAAAACGGACCGGATACGGAAGACATACGGATGCATTTCCGTATGTGTTCCATTTTTTTTGCGGACCCATTGACTTGAATGGAGCCACGGAACGTGATTTGCGGACAATAATAGGACATGTTCTATCTTTCAACGGAACGGAAAAACAGAAATACGGAAACGGAATGCATACGGAGTACATTCCGTTTTTTTTGCGGAACCATTGAAATGAATGGTTCCGTATACGGAACACAAAAAAACGGCCCGTACACTTGCAAAAAAAACGTCCGTGTGAACTAGGCCTAAGCCATATGATTGATGAACTTGCTCACAAGGGCGCTACTGCCTTCTCAAACAGCTGATTGGTGGGGTCCCAAATCTCTGAAAACCCTTTTAGGCTACTTTCACACTTGCGTTCGGGGTTCCACTTGTGAGTTCCGTTTGAAGGCTCTCACAAGCGGCCCCAAACGGATCCGTACAGCCCCAATGCATTCTGAGTGGATGCGGATCCGCTCAGAATGCATCAGTTTGGCACCGTCTGGCCTCCGTTCCGCTCAGCAGGTGAACACCCGAACGCAGCTTGCAGCGTTTTCGTGTCCGCCTGGCCGTGCAGAGACAAACGGATCCGTCCAGACTTACAATGCAGGTCAATGGGGACGGATCCGTTTGACGTTGACACAATATGGTGTAATTGCAAACGGATCCGTCCCCCATTGACTTTCAATGTAAAGTCAGGAGTCCCTATTAATATACCATCAGATCGGAGTTTTCTCCAATCCGATGGTATATTTTAACTTGAAGCATCCCCATCACCATGGGAACATCTCTATGTTAGAATATACCATGTGTGAAAACTTTGTGACAGTTTAAGAAGTCACAATTTACATATTGTGTCTGAATCCTGCAGAGGTAGCAAACCGTGCCCAGAGTAAAAAGTACCATAAAAAAGGTGCATATGCATAAATGATAAATGTGGGCTTTCGTCGCTCATCTTTAAGGCTACTTTCACACTTGCGTTCGGAGCGGATCCGTCTGGTGTCTGTACAGACGGATCCGCTCCTATAATGCAAACGCTTGCATCCGTTCAGAACGGATCCGTTTGCATAACTGTTTTTTTCAGATCAGATTTTTCACTTCGTGAAAACTCAGATCCGACAGTATATTCTAACACAGAGGTGTTCCCATGGTGATGGGGACGCTTCAAGTTAGAATACACTAAAATAACTGTGTACATGACTGCCCCCTGTTGCCTGGCAGGTGCTGCCAGGCAGCAGACCCCCCCCCCTCCCTCCCCCCCCCTGTTTTTAACTCATTGGTGGCCAGTGCGGCCATACGGCCGACCCCCCCCTCCCCCTCCTGAAAAATCAGATCTGAAAAAACTAGTTATGCAAACGGATCCGTTCTGAACGGATGCAAGCGTTTGCATTATAGGAGCAGATCCGTCTGTGCTGATACCAGACGGATCCGCTCCGAACGCAAGTGTGAAAGTAGCCTTAAAGATGAGCGACGAAAGCCCACATTTATCATTTATGCTTTTTCCCCTTTTTTTATGGTACATTTTACTCTGGGCACGGTTTGCTACCTCTGCAGGATTCAGACACAATATGTAAATTGTGACTTCTTAAACTGTCACAAAGTTTTCACACAATCTTACTGCAGTAAGTGGGGGTTGCAAAAAATTAAAAAATCTCTAGATAACTTAAAGGGGTTTTTCCAAGCTCCCGATATTGTTGACCTATCCTCAAGATAGGCCATTAATATCAGATCTGTGAGGGTCCAACGCCCCGCACCCAGGGCTGCAGGGAACAGCTGATCAGTGCCAGGTGTCGGACCATCACCGATCTGATATTGATAACATATCCTGAGGATAGGTCATCAATATCAAGGAACTGGAAAAACCCCTTTAAAGATGCAACATATTTATCAACATCATCAAACACCCCGATAAACAGGTCGCAGATAACAGCTGCATTTCCTCCAGCAAAAGTGACAAATAAAACCGCATGTAACAACTTTTCCTGTTGGTATGCTGTTATACTGGTAGTCGGGTCAAGCTCGGAAGACACTGAACTAGAAATACAAGAAAGATGGTTGAAAGAAGTCTCGTTTCCATATCTTACAACGAAAAATAAAATGGTGACCCCAGCAGACTTTGAAGTCCTATTGGAGCTTCTGTCCTGCTCATAACCTTGCCCACCTTGCTGGTAATAAGTGATATTTTGCAATTAAGGAGCAAAAAGATATAAATATTTTTCAAGACTGGGACCATGGGAGGCAACAAGTGCTCCTCACATGCAAAGAAAACAGGCCTCCTATGATAGACCTTTTACATTGTTTTAACCTCTGAATTTTTGCTCTGTGTCCAATGTTGTTATTATTGACCTTAACAGATTATTTTCCTAGGAAGTTTGACGCAACCGCATTGACCTTTTACCCCACAGCATGTGCTTTCAAAATTAATGTTTATTTGGTTTTATTAAGGTTGGACTTTGAGACTGTCTCCCGACAACTTGTGAAACTGTGCCCCTTCCCCTACATACCGTCCTGAAGTCCTCTTCAAACTTGTAGGCCCCACCACCGGTGGCACAAAGTGTGGTATGCAGGCTGGAGAAGTTTTTCTCGCTCCCCATCTGGATGAACCTGTGCATAGCACAGGTGGGGAAGCGGATGAAGTGCAAATTGCCCTTGCGGCCGCACATGGTCAAGTTTTTCAGTTCCAGGTGGACATCCCGGACACCAGTTTTACCGTACGCTGTATTTGAAGTCAAGTATTTTCTTATGCTTTTCAGGTTTTCAACCTCCTCTTGTTCTTCTTCTGCCGTGATATCTTTAGGCTCAAAGTAAACTAGCTTCACCAGAGTTCCCCCAATGTCCATTCCAAACCATGGGAAGGCTGAAAGAAAAGTGAAAATAAATATATAAAAATATAAAATTAGACATAATGGAGGCATAAAGTGGCTTAGTTACCCATAACAACCAATCAGATTCCACCTTTCATTTTCCAAAGGAGCTGTGAAAAACGAAAGGTGGAATCTGATTGGTTGCTATAGGCAACTAAGGCAGTTTTATTGTGGTCACAGTTCTGTAATGAAAGGGTGGACAGGGATTTCCATGGTTGCCCTGCAGTGAAAAATACTGTCAGAATAATACATTATAAAAAAATAAAAATTAGTCACTTTAGCATTTCCCTCGCCACTTCCATTCCAATGCTTCCTCATTCTCCACCAGTTTCTACTTCCTGGTGGCTTCTGTCACATGGGAAATGCCTGCTTATTTCCTACAGCTATTGAAGAGAAAGTGGTGAACGGCGCGGTCCACAAAGGATTGGGACTGGAGCAATGGAGGATAATTTAATAGAATTTCTAAAAAAATTTACTCAGCAATTTCATCTAACTTCCACTTGGGTTACCCAGCTTTCTCACTCCTCACAAATAGACCATCTATTTCCGCAGTAATACGGCCTCCATTACCGTTTGGCTACATAACTAAACAGGTCGGTCATCCAAGACCCTAAAAAATATGTGGGAGCCACAACGTTCCCTCTGCAGTAGTCACACCCTTAAAGGCGTATTCCCATGTCGGACACTGGGGGGCCCATATTGTAGTGATATGCCCCCAATGTTCGAGATGGGAATTCCCCATACACATTAATAGTAGTCAGATAAGAAAATCATCATGAAACTGGAAAACCTCTTTAATCTTCGTACAGTGTCAAGTTCTACCATTACCTAATACACCCAGGTTTTTGTTTTGTTTTTCATTTTGTCTCATTCAACAGAAACCTATTATGCGATGAAAAGCCCTTTAAAGAGTAGACACCTCCTCACTGCATAGTGAATGGTACAGTTACAATATAAAATACATAGTACAATATTGCTTAGAACAGAAAGTAAGCAAACAAGTCTGTGGTACAATATACTCAGCCACAGAGGCATTCACGGACGGGAGAGGATTTTATTCTCCCATTGGCCTCTATACAGGACCGGCAACATGAAAGGCGAGGAGAAGATCCCTATTATCCCTACATTAGCCAACCAGGGCGACGAGATGTCGGACGTGCCCACTCTGCTTCTGAATGCCCTGCTAAACTTGGCAGCAAACACAAAACAACCAAGTGTTTTGATGTGGCTCTAAATATAGCGGTGACAGTATAATCACCACGTGTAACCGCTAACTGTTCTCTCTAAGCCTGGGGTGAAATCATGGCCAAATCATCAGCACAATGCCGAGCTGTTAGACTGAGCTTTAGGCCTCACGACAGTTGTTTTTCTCGGCCTCCGTTCCGTTATTTTTTTTTGCGGATAGGATGGGGACCCATTCATTTCAATGGGTCAGCAAAACAATGCTGATAGTTCATCCATTTGTGTTCCGCGTCCGTTGTCCGTGTTTCCCTTCAGCAAAAAATAAATAAATAGTGCATGTCCTACTTTTTTTACATATGCGGACAAGGATAGGCATTTATTACAAGGGATCTGTGGAAAAAAACGGATCCTCCAAAAAAAACGGATGCCGCATCCGGGTTTTTTTTGCGGACGCAAAAAACAACTGTCGTGTGCATGAGGCCTTAGTTGGATGTTCTCACACATAATATTCCTTTAAAGGGGTTTTCTGGATTTTTTTTTACTATCCTCCGGATAGAACATCAGTATCCGACTGTGGGGGTCCCCCCGACGATCAGATGTTTGAGAAGGCAGTAGCGCCGCAGCCTTCTCTCTGCTCACCAAGCACAGCGCCTTACATTGTACAGTGGCTGTGCTTGGTATTGCAGTTCAGCCCCATAACAGGACCCAGAACTACACAGCTCCGTCCTTTGTGTAGCGGCAACACCTGGTTACTGCAGCGCAACTCCCATTCACTTACACATGGGGTGTAACACATGTTGATTTGACACGGACAGGTCACAGATTTTGCTACAGAACTATGGAAAAATCCTTGGCAGTAATTCACCTGTGGAACTGCCAGCTGGTGTGGCCGTACCCTTAGGGATTTTCCGCAGCGAAATTGCGCTTGGAAAATCTGCAGTGCTTAAAAGTAGCAGTGGAGCGGACGAGGTTTTCACCAATCCAAATCCACGCGTTGCGCAGAGCATCCGCCCCGGAATCTTCACGCAACCCGACATGTGGTGCGGAGATTTTGAACCCGCAGCACATACAATTCATGTTGCGGATACGCCGCAGTTTTCACCCTTTGCCATGCAGAGGGTGAAATCTACGGCAAACCCACGGCATGGGCGTGTTATTTTCCGCCATACAAATCTGCTTTTCTTGATACGGATGTTGCTGCTGCAGACCCGCAGCAAATCCTGAAGCATCAGGTGACGGTTGTTCTGCACACCTAATTTCCTTACAGTTCCTCATCAATCACGTGGCCACGCAAGCAGGTGGCGTCTGAAAGGGAGAAATGTGATCCAGGCTCTAGCCGATAGCTATCTGGGGGAAAGGTCTAAAGCGAGCAGCACAACTACTAGAGGCATCAGAGGAGAGCAACAGAAATTAAACTTTCACGATATCTCCCACACAATACGTCCCAATGACGTATTTCCCGCTACTGGGGGGGTTTGGCACACTTGTTTGGTTCACTTTTCCAGTTTTGCAGCCAGTTATAACATCATTGTTGTATTTGTGTCTTTACCATGATCCGCTGAGGGTAGCGACTGGCTGCAGCGGTCACATGCCGCATCCAGACACGTGTTCAGTCTGTGAACAACCAGCAGCCGGACCAGCGTAGCAGAGAAAGACGATGGAGTAAGGGGTGAGTATATCATGTTTTATTCTTATTTTAAACAATTGTAGGGGATTTTTAATTGTCGCAGGCAATGCGGAGTACATGTGTTTTTATCATGTGGTTTCTCGTGCCGAAAAACTGCAGCATAGTATCATAATACGGATCCAGCAAAGGGTTCTTGCTCTACAATTAGCTAGTAAAGATACAATCCTGTCTACAGTATGCTGCCAGGTAGAGCAGCCCGACAGCAACACTCAGTACTGTAACATGAAAGCAGGAGCTGGAGCCCTGCGTAATGAAGTGAGGCCTCGCACCCATGCAGTTCTGCAGTGGGACGCAACCGTCCTATTCACATTCAAGGATGGGTGACTGGTGACCATGTTCAATAATTCCCAGAGAACCCCTTTAACCAGAGGTTTGCAATGACTAACGAAATTATGCATAGGTTTTGTAGTATTCTGCACCAAAATTTGTGTGAAATAACGTTCCTTCTTAGCAGCCCTGTCAAAGACCGTCAGCGCCTTCTACTCTGTTTCACTGATGTACATTATGTTATATGGATTACTTTTAGGCTTCTTTCACATTACACACATTCCAGATACAAAAATAGGTGTGACTCGAGTAAACCCCACCCAGAAGTGGGTATCACCAGCCAGCTTTAGGGTGTACTCGGGTGGCGGGGCTTTAATGTCCAGAGTTTATAAACACAAATGTTGGCAAGTATGATATATACGTACAGGGGCTTCTGTCACACCCATAGGCTCCCATTGTAAAAAACAAATGGGGTCATTTATCAATTTGGTATAAAGTAGATTTGGCTTAGTTGCCCATAGCAACCAATCAGATTCCACCTTTTATTTTGGACAGCTCCTTTGGAAAATTAAAGGTGGAATCTGATTGGTTGCTATGGGCAACTAAGCCAGTTCTACTTTACACCAGTTTGATAAATGACGCCAAAAATGTATACCACACCATATATGTTTTTTTTTTACTGGATGCCTCTGTATGGTACAGTACAGCAGACTGCACTGTTAAAACAAAAAAACATACCGACCTATCGTAGCATGATGGAGGCCAAAAGGACACTATTTTGGTCTTTTATCAGGTGAATAGGGCTTATGGGTCTATTTGACATATTCTCTGGGAGCTTTTAACCCACATTCGGCAAACGGGTATTGGAAAGTGTTCCCAATTTTTACTGGGACTACTTTCCTAAAACACAAGTCCTGCACACGGCCCTATTTTGGCTCTGTTTTGTTCAGAGTCATTATTAAGGGTGCACCCACAGAAGAACATGGGCCATTACCGTACCTCTACTGATAAGCGGCCCTGACATATTCTATATTACTTATGGTTTTCGTTGTAAGTCTTTATTCTGGAGTGTTTTCTCATACTAGCAATCTGAATATAAAGTCGATGATTGCACATGCGGGCGACTTTACTGGACAACCTACCTACTCCACTTCAAACCTGGCAAATATCCCCTTTTCTAAAATAAAGTTGACAAAAAGGAAGGTACTTTTTTATGAGGTGTCTAAAGAACTAATAAAACCCTTTTAATACGTCAGGGATTGTTTGCATTCAGCCGTACGACATGGAAGGAATACACAATAAAGAGCTTATAAAAGTTAGTTCTGTAACAGGTAGTCAATGGAGAGGTGAAAGAAAGAGTTGAGCGATGCTTTGAATCAGCAAACAGGTGACATTTGAACCTTTTTCCCCCCCAAAATGTATAGACTGAAAAGGTGGCACCACCACCCATTGGACATTTATGAAATATCTTGTGGTTGTGCCATAAATATCTAAAGTGGCAATACCTTTTTTTTTTTTTCAAAGGTGTAAGTCTTACCTCTTTAATAGAAATATGCTGCCTGACAACCTAATTAAAAGGGTTGTGCAGAATAAAAAAAAATATATAATAATTCCATAAACAGCACCATATGGTTGTGTGTTGTATTACAATTCACTTCAATGAAGATGACCAGCAATAACACAAAAAGAGACCGTGGTGGTTAGGCAGTATATTCCTCAGTAACCAGTCTGTCTGACAAGCCATGTCATTTCCTGCCTGCACTACTAATCAGATTTTCCTAAAAATAAATTCAGGATAAGAACCTCTTTAAAATTACCTCAATACAACCAACATAAAACCAATTCAGCTTCTAATGATGTAGAAAATGGGTAAAATTCAGAATCCTTGGATCCTACTGTAGTCAATCGCTGAGCATTTTTAAAAATTTGATGGAAGGCTTGCCCGAGTCTCCCACTACCATATCTTTTCAGCTCAATCTAATGGGGGTGTTATTTCTATGGAGGGAGATAAGCGATTGTCATATCTCTTTGGTGATGCTTTATGAGACCCTCCAGTCCAAACCTAAAACTTCAGAATGACTCTTGGACAGCTGTTGTCCATCCTTTTCTCCAATGCATCCACTGTTCTGGTCCCCGTTGGATTCTCTTCAAGATAGCCACCCTTTCTCGGAATTCCCAATGAAGAGCGTTGTAAAAAAGTATAAGACATGTGGTGTTTCCTAGAAGAGGGTTAGACTTTTCTACAGTGCTCTGTGACGGCCATCTTGAAAGTAATCCAACAGGTAGCCAGAACAAAAGAGACATGGGAGGAACAGAGGGTACACAAGGAGCGCTGACTGTACATGTGTCATGTATGGTAAAATTTTTGGTTTAGCCTGGAAGGTCACTTCAACTTTGAAGAAACAAACGATAGGAAAGATAGAAATCGAACCTGTCTGATAACGGTTTCTGGACTCTTTGGCCGAGTCCATCAGGAATCACTGACATTCATTATTTCACCACTCACCAGATGTCATGCTTCGGTGTGGGAGGGAAACACCACACCGAGCATAGGAGGGAAGAGGGGAACAGGGAATCAGGCCTGAGAACTAGGGAAGGAAAATGGACACCTCCTAGTGAAAACCCTAACCAAAATCCTGACTGACTGCCAGTATGAACAGACCCCAAAAGGTAGGCGAGTTCATACACAGGAATACCTAGAGTCCTATCAAGCCCTATAAGCCCTGGTACTAATGGCAGGGACGAGACTACCTGTTCCTCCAAAAGGAAGGACGAACAGGAGCCTCCTTCAGGCCTAATACAAACAATAGGGAAAAAACACAGAGAACCCAAACAAGATACAAAGGGGAAAGAAAAGACTTAACTTCAAAGGCGCAAAAGAGGCACCAGGAACATAGCCGAGATCCAACCACAAGCTATCCAAAAGGTCCAAACAGAAGCTTTAAACCACACAGCATTGTGGGAGAAGCAACTATAAATAGGGAAGGTTAAATGACCCTAATAGCCACACCTGGGGACAGAAGGCATGGCAAGCACCAGAAACAACAGACGTCATTTCATCCAAACGGAAAACATATCAGATCAAACCACGTGTTGCCAGTCTCACCGATCTCCTGCCACCTGTAGCGGGAACGTCCATGACACCAAATGGTCAATGCCTATTCATCCCAAATACATATATACACCACAAAAAAAAAAAAAAAGAGGGAAACTAGTAAATACCCGTAGCGTAGCACTTTAGTCCACTGGGTCTTCCAATTGACGGTTATGTGCTACGACTCCCTGGATCATTGATTCTTCCACCTAAAGGAGTTTTATTGCGCTGATTTTGGAGCATTTCTGCCTCAAAACAGTCTCACATTCATTTCAATGGCAAGCAGTACTTGCTTCGTATTTACACATGTAAAAAAGAAGCAGCATGCCTTAACCTGGGGCCAAACCAGTTCTGAATCTCCCAAAAACAGCCCCATAATAGTCCATACTTTTTTTGTGCGTTTTCCGCGCAGATCTCCTTCAAAAACCTCAAGCTGAAAATGAACTGGCCCTAATATGATTTATACGTCTTTAGTCCCGCTGCCTGACTACCAGTGAACACGGCTGTACAATGTCCTGGTGCTATATACCGTAACTACCATGAATGAAGAAGTCAAAGCCACATGTTTGTTATTGGTGTATTGCAGTCCTATAAAACCATAAATTACTGGCTGTACATAAAACATTAAAGTTGCACATAAATTCTAAGGAGACAGAGGTCACACAGTAGAGTCTTGAGCTAACTGCAAGAGTTTCCTCCTCACGTGTCAGAAAGTCAACCTGATGACTGTACTCTACTTGGTATTCAATGCTCAAAAACTGTAGATCTGTCACTGGCTGTGTAACCAATCTGAAAGGGGGCGTTCAGCTGTGACTACTGGGTAAGTAACATGGGGCTGTTGTGACTACTAAACTAGTCAAAGGGGGCTTCTAGGACTACTGAGCTAGTCATTGTGGGGCTCTTGTGACTACTGAGCTAGCTGGGGGGTGGGCCTTTTGTGATTACTGAATTATTCGAGGGGGGCTTCTAGGAATACTGAGCTAGTTGGGGGGGTGGGCCTTCTGAACTAGTGGAAGGAGGGCTTCTATGACTGCTGAGATAGTTGAGCAGAGGCTGCTGTACTCTTCACTGTGTGGGTTCCTTGCAGCCTGAGCAGGCACAGTGGTTTTAAGGCAGCCAGAGCCTGCTGCTTTATAGACCGAATACAGGCAGCCCAGAAGGGCTGAGCAGGGTATAAGCTGCCAATGTGGATTTTCCTGTCCCGGCTCTGTGCTACTGCTTGATAAATACCGTCCACGAAGAGATATTAATTCCTATTAATTTCTGAGATTGCAATCAGCGCTTCATAAATTCCTGCAATTCCTGCTAAATAAATAAATGTAATAGAGTGTACTTCAAAACTGACACTCACCTACAGACACAAGCATAACGGATGCCTGTCTTCTTGTTTAAAGTCCTGCAGACATGTAAACTAAGAGAGGGGAGGCTGATGCCAGGGAATTGCCCTTTATGCAGTTTCCTAACATATTCATGACCCAATGTCTTCAGAGTCGTTTTTCCCCAATAGCAAATGTTAGCTATGAGCTTTGACCATCAGACAAAGAGAAATAATTGTCTGGCCGCAGGGATTTACAATACAGTTGTGTAACATGTACCATGCTGTAAAAAACAGGAATGAAAGTCCAAGGATGCAGAAAGGGTAGGCTTTATGGTATCTGACAAACCAAAGCACTGAGAGCCGGCAGAAAATTATGCTGAATCTTCTATACCACATGTCACTGCTACAGCCAATGGCCCTGCAGTATACAGCAAAAGGCCTCATGCACACGACCGTTCCGTTTTTTTGCGGTCCGCAAATTGCGGATCCACGGAACACGGAAGCCGCCCGTGTGCCTTCCGCAATTTGCGGAACAAAACAGGCGGCCCATTGTAGAAATGCCTATTCTTGTCCACAAAACGGACAAGAATAGGACATGTTATTTTTTTTTTTGCGGGGCTACGTAACAACGAATGCGTACAGCACATGGAGTGCTGTCCGCATCTTTTGCGGCACCATTGAAGTGATAGGGTCCGCACCCGATCCGCAAAAACTGCGGACCAGAACACTGGTCGTGTGCATGAGGCCTAAGACTGGTGAGGTCATTGGCCGTAGTGGTCACATTCAGTATACACATCACCACTGCAGCCATGTAAACAAAGCTGTGCCGTGAGGATCGGAGCGGAGGTGGCGTCAACCAGTGAATATATGTTCATTTATTGTATTAAAGGGGTTGTGTCACTTCAGCAAATGGCATTTATCATGTAGAGAAAGTTACTACAAGGCACTTACTAATGTATTGTGATGGTCCATATTGCCTCCGCTGCTGGCTGGATTCATTTTTCCATTTCAGTATACGCTGCTTGTTTCCATGGTTACGTCTGGTGTTGAGCGAATCGGGTCTAGATTGCTGTATCCGAACCAGATTCGTTTGGGCTCTACGGAGGTCTTTGCGAACTTGCTGCAACTATCGCAAGACTTGCTTCTTCCCGCGTCTATGACGTGACACTTTGTTTATTCGCATAAGTACAGTGTCGAAGATGAACTCGGCTTCGTTATTGAGGCAGGAAACAGAGTTCAGCTTTATTCCCATTTTATGTGAATAAACAAAGTGTTGTGTCATAGACTTGCTTTGTTTCGCCATATTTGCTGCAAAGACCTCCGCAGAGCCCATACATTTTACGGTAGGACAGAGGCTATATTGTTAACAAAGTTAACAAACAAATTGGGTTTGGACACCGCAATCCAAACCCGATTCGCTCAACACTAGTTACGACCACCCTGCAATCCAGCAGTGGTGGTCGTGCTTCCACACTACAGAAAAAAGCACAGATACCTGCGATGCAGCGGTGGTTGTAACCCCTGGAAATGAGCCGTGAATAATGTGATGGAGAAACGAATCAAGCCAGCGGCTAATATTTAATTCCACCATGGCGGCACCACAGTGGCGATGATATTTCGGGGAGTCCACAATTCACTGTATAAGGCTGGTGTCACACATATACCTTCATAATTTCTGGGAAGACCTATGTGGGTTTTCTGAAGCACTCTTTAGGCAAAAAACGCCAGTTCCGACTTTTTAAATGCCTGTAGGCCTAATTTTTGTTTTGTTTTTTGGCCTAAAAATACACTAGGACCAAAACTGTGTGTGAAGCAGCCCTAAGCGTGTTTCCACACAGTGAATATGGGGCCGTTTTTTAAGTCAAAGCCAGAGTTGGACTCAAATGGAATGGGTAATACATGGGAAGGACTTCTACTCCTCCTTTCTGCTGAATCCACTTCTGGTTTTGGCTAAAAACAAAAAACACTGGGGGAGATTTATCAAACTGGCGTAACGTAGAACTGGCTTAGTGTCGCATAGCAACCAATCAGATTCTGCCTTTCATTTTCCAAAGGAGCTGTCAAAAATGAAAGGAGGAATCTGATTGGTTGCCATGGGCAACTAAGCCAGTTCTACTTTACACCAGTTTGATAAATCTCCCCCATTGTTTTTATAACCAACCTACAGGGGAAAGGGGAGGAACAACATAAACTTTAGCACAAACTAACCCCACCTATTTACCCTGTCCTCACCTCATGTATATGTACATACATAATGCACTACGCATTCAGAACACGTGCCAATTGCGCCTCATTAAGGGCTCATGCACACGACGACCGTATGTATTTTGCAGTCCGCAAAAAAACGATCTGCAAAAAATACGGATGACATCCGTGTGCGTTGCGGATTTTGTGGAACGGAACAGCTGGCCCCTAATAGAACAGTGCCATCCTTGTCCGTAATGCGGACAATAATAGGACATGTTCTATTTTTTTGCGGAACGGAAATATGGACACACGGAAACAGAATGCACACGGAGTAACTTCCGTTTTTTTTTTTGCGGACCCATTGAAATGAATGGTTTCGTATACGGTTTGCAATGCAAATGAGATGGACGCGGAAAGAAAATACGTTTGTGTGCATGAGCCCTAATACACAGCCACACACTACGGAAAAATCTCACCAAACCAGAAAAACCTGATCCATCAGAAGACGCCCTCTAACGCGGAGTCTGTGCTGTGGAGACACTGACATTTCATCGCTCTTGTGCTCCTCACAGTCTGCCCGGAGCATTCTGAAGAGGTCTCCCCAGTCAAAATATTATAATCTCATGGAAGAGATTTATCAAACCTGGTGTAAAGTAGACCTGGCTTAGTTAGCCCATAGCAACCAATCAGATCCCACCCTTCATTTTCCAGGGGAGCTGTGAAAAATGAAAGGTGGAATCTGATTGGTTGCTATGGGCTAACTAAGCCAGGTCTACTTTACACCAGGTTTGATAAACCTTCCCCATAAGCAGAATCATGTGAGCCGCCAACAGTAGCGATCTGGATCATTTGGACGGTACTCACATAATGCCAGCAGTCCAGAGCCCCCGCAGTCAGGCAGGAACTCACAGCATCATAAGTCGTTACGATGCTGTGAGTTTGGGTTAGAGAAGAAGCGCCCAGTCAGGGAAATGCATCCATCACACGGAGCACGTTTCCCAGACTGAACGCGCTTGTGTGGAATTAGCCCAAGGGTGCCTGCACAAAAAATAAAAAACACATAGCGTATTATAGTACCAGCTAAGGCCCCATTCACACGACCGTATTTTTGCTCCAGATCTGAACCGCATTTTTTGCCTATCGAATGCGGACCCATTCATTTCAATGGGTTCGCATCCATAAGTCCATTCCGCATCTCCGCAAAAAAGATAAAACATGTCCGATTCTTTTCCGTTTTGCAGACAAGAATAGGAATCCGCAAAAAAACAACAACAGAAAAATGTCATCTGCAAGATATATATACGGTCGTGTGAATGCACCCTAAGGTGCGGACACTGACCTGCCATGCGAATTTTGAAATCTCAAACATGTCTTTTTTTTTTGTGCGGATTTCACCCTTTTCACTGGAAGGCTGAGATCTGTAGCGAAACGCATCAAATCTGTACAAAACAAAAACCACAAAAAAAAAAACTGCATTGAATAGTGCAGATTTAGGAGGGGTTTTGGTGCTGATCTCCTTCACACAAATCTGCACTGTGCGCACGCGCTCTAAGAAGACGTATAAGAGACCAGATCTCTCCCAAGGGGCCTAATGTTTGTCCCCCAAAAAATCAAGTAATAGCCTTAATACCAGTAGGACAACACTTCCGGGGCCGTGCGCCTGCCAGGAGGAGTTATCACCGGATCATCACACTCCATCTCCCGTCAGTATTTCATCCGACAACACTTTCCCCTGGGAGGAAACACCGCGCTGAGACACCTATGGGACTGCACCCTTAGGGCTCATGCACACAAACGGATTTTTATTTCCGTGTCCATTCCGTGGACCACATGTTGAACCATTCATTTCAATGGGTCCACCAAAAAGTAAACGGAAGTTACTCCGTGGGCGTTGTTTCTGTTCCACCAAAATATAGAACATGTCCTATTATTGTCCGCCTTACGGACAAGGATAAGACTGTTCTATTCCGCCAAATACAGAATGCATGCAGACGTCGTCCGTATTATTTTTTTTGCGGACTTGTGTTTTGCGGACTGCAAAAACCATACGGCCGTGTGCATGAGCCCTTATGGGCATGGTTGGTTCCATTTGGGGACTCTATTGCAAATTTTGTCAGAGGGAGGACAAAAAGTCCTGCATGAAGAATTATTATTTTTCCCAATAAAAAAAGGGGACGGAACTCATCGTAGTCAATGCGGTTTGCTCGTTATCTTCGTTGCTCTGCTCCTCTAACGGAAATAACCAGCGCTGGTGTGAACATACCCTTAGAAAAACGTTTATACGACACCAATGGCAAATTAATGTATGTATATAGAGTGTGAATAGAAAGAGATATGAGACAGACAGACAGATAAACTACATGACTCAAACTACAGAATAAACTACATGAATAGATGCTTGGACAGACAGATGCATGGACAGACAGACAGACAGATAGATAGATAGATAGATAGATAGATAGACAGACGCTTGGACAGACAGACAGACAGATAGATAGACAGACGCTTGGACAGACAGACAGATGCATGCTCAGACAGATAGATGCTCGGACAGACAGACAGATGCTCGGACAGACAGACAGATGCTCGGACAGACAGACAGACAGATGCTCGGACAGACAGACAGATTACAGAACAGTCTATAGTGCTGGTAATAACACAGGTCTCTGTCAGGGCTCAGGATGCTCCCATGGAAGGATCTAACATGCTACATGTCGCCCACACACTAGGAGACAGTGGATACGAATGTCGCACAGTTGCGCCCGCTCACCAGCCGTCCCTATAGGGTGCACTATTCGGTAGCACAGATGGAGCTGAGCTCAGGGCGTTGCTGTGACCGTGCAGCCCGGTTACTTACAATGCTTCTTGCCGTCAATAAGCTTCATTATTAGGCAGAGTCGGTCAGGGAGCAGCCGTCCAGCACTACACCGCCCGCAGCGCCTCCTCTGGATCCACTAGAAACAAGGTCACATATTTCTTGTCTGTATGTAAATTGCGAAACGTCGCCTGTTGTACCGCGCACCCGGGGCTCACCGTGCAGCCACAATGGCCATGCTTCCCGCCTCCTGATTGGCCGACCGCAGCCCGGCCCCCCTGTGGTGTCAGTGGGTGTGTCCGCGCCTCCGCTCTCCTGATTGGCTGAGCCGAGCAGGCATTTAACTCGGCATTGATTTTAAGCGATCTACTGACTGCGCCCTCACCAATCCACCCGCTGCTCGTGTTGTGGTGTCAGCCGTGCAGCGGAGGAAGGGAGGGGACACTACTACACCCATCATGTGCGCACGACGTAACGTGAGCCCAGACGTGGTGTCACCGGGGACGGCAGGAAAGCCTGAGATCATCGGAATGTCAGATCCAGCAGCTGATCGTCAGCCACGGACGTGATCCCTCATATTTCTGCTCACCAGCTATCGCAGGGTAGAAGATACAAGGGCGATCCACAGGAAGGTTTATGTTTAGCAATGTCATGTGATCATAATGGTGAGGGATACATCAAAAATATATGTCCAACATGCAGCCATATACAGGGCCAGTCATTGGCTGCAGCAGTCACGTGACTCGTTGTTGGCATGGCTGTACCTGGGAAGGGGAGTGATGGAGCCAGAACCCAGCCTGGGGGTCAGGAGAGTGTGCTCACTACACCAGGGAAAGGGGGTCTGAAAACAGCCCAGCACAGGTGGACAACCCCTTTAAGCAGGAGCTGTCCCCTCCCCTGACATGTCTGCTTTAGTAACTACTTGAATTCCCCAATGTAAGAACAATTCTGGAACATCTATGTTTTGTCACTCCTCAATTATCCCTTCATGAAGTGACAAATGAATTGCTAGCAGTTTGCAGTGTTACCAGTTGGGGGCATGTCCATGGGCACAGTATGACGCTGTCCAGTCCATGCTGCCAGGGACCCCCGCCCAGCTGGTAGCACATTGCTAGCAATTCATAACGTCTAATAGGAATAATAGAGGAATGACACAACACAGACGCACCTACTCCACCAGCTGTCAGCTAAGTGTCTCTCTCCTGGCTCCTCCATACACAGGCATGCTCAGTTCAGCCTTGTCTTTTCAATGGCAAGAGAGAAGAAATTCATCGCTAGACTCCTTCGGCGGGAGCCAGAACGAAGGGAAGACGTGCTGAAATTAAACATATTCTTCTTTCCCTCCATCATCATTTGCCAGTGCAGCGTTCAGAGGCCTCCATGCACACAGCCAATGTTAAAGGGGTTCTCCGGGTTCAGAGCTGAACCTGGACATACCCACAATTTTACCCAGGCAGCCCCCTATTATGAGCATCGGAGCATTTCATGCAAAAGCATTTTTTTTTGCAGTTCCCCGGGCTCTCCATAAGGACTGCTAGGTGGAGGCTTCCGTCCAGCAGTGAGCCCGGTGACATCACCGGCATGAATGGGCGAGCTTTAGCGCTGCCCTAGCCTGTAAAACGACTGCCCATCAGAGCCGGTGACGTCACCAAACACATGGCTGGGCAGAAGCCTCCACCTAGCAGTGTGCTGTGGTAAGCAAAACAGCCCTTTCATGCTCCGATGCTGATATCATTGGGTCTGCCTGGGTGAAAATGTGGGTATGTCCGGGTTCAGCGCTGGACAACCCCTTTAATGGGCATTTTGGTCAGCAGATCTGTACCTAGGACTCTGTCTGACCTGTTACATGTGCACTTGGCAGCTGAAGATATCTCTGTTGGTCCCATGTACATATGTGCCTGCATTGCTGAGAAAAATTGTGTTTTATATGCAAATGAGCCTCTAGGAACAACCTGGGCGTTACCGTTCCACCCAGAGGCTCAGCTCTCTCTACAACTGCCGCACCCTCTGCACTTTGGCAGGGCCAGGTCTGATTATGTGTTCACAGCCTGGCCGTGCCAATCAAAGTGCAGAGGGTGCGGCAGTTATAAAGCCAGCGGAGCCTCTGGGTGTAACGGTAACGCCCCGGTTGTTCCTAGAGGCTCATTTGCATATAAAACATCAGTTTTTCTCAGCAGTGCGGGCACATAGGTACATAGGACCAACACCGACGTCTTCAGCTGCCAAGTGCACATGTAACAGGTCAGACAGAGTCCTAGGTACAGATCTGCGGAGATGGGCTTTCATCCTATGTGTATAGAGACCACTACTTCCCGCAGACAAGCTCGGAGGAGCGTGCATGTGTACGGGGCGGCCGGGAGGAATAGCTGACCGCTAATAGGAAGTGCATGGCTGGGTCTTTAGGTTATATTCACACAGCACAGATTTCTGTAACTATCCCATTCATCTTAATGGAAGTTATAGAAATCCATGCATGGCTGCAGAAACAACCCCATTCACATCTGCTTGGTGTGAACAGACCAAGTTTTCCATTCACTGCCAGCTCTGCGTCTTCACTGGGTCTCAGGTCGGATTCCTCGCTGCCTTGGTGTTCTCCGAGCCAAAAAATGGGACACCAGGATCTAGGCATAAATTGCACCAAAAAAAGTGGTGTATATGACATCAATGGATGTCGTATATATTTGGACTTCTCCATAGTATTTGACACTGTACCACATAAAAGGTTAGTATATAAAATGAGAATGCTCGGACTGGGAGAAAACGTCTGTATGTGGGTAAGTAACTGGCTAAGTGATAGAAAACAGAGGGTGGCTATTAACGGTACACACTCAGATTGGGTCACTGTCACTAGTGGGGTACCTCAGGGGTCAGTATTGGGCCCTATACTCTTCAATATATTTATTAATGATCTTGTAGAAGGCTTGCATAGTAAAGTATCAATTTTCGCAGATGACACTAAACTGTGTAAAGTAATTTACACTGAAGAGGACAGTATACTACTACAGAGGGATCTGGATAGATTGGAGGCTTGGGCAGATAAGTGGCAGATGAGGTTTAACACTGATAAATGTAAAGTTATGCACATGGGAAGGAAAAATGCAAGTCACCCGTACATACTAAATGGTAAAACACTCGGTAACACTGACATGGAAAAGGATCAAGGAATTTTAATAAACAGCAAACTAAGCTGCAAAAACCAGTGTCAGGCAGCTGCTGCCAAGGCCAATAAGATAATGGGTTGCATCAAAAGGGGCATAGATGTCCGTGATGAGAACATAGTTCTGCCACTTTACAAATCGCTAGTCAGACCACACATGGAGTACTGTGTACAGTTCTGGGCTCCTGTAAACAAGGCAGACATAGCAGAGCTGGAGAGGGTTCAGAGGAGGGCAACTAAAGTAATAACTGGAATGGGGCAACTACAGTACCCTGAAAGATTATCAAAATTGGGGCTTGTTCACATGACTATGTGAAGCCTGTGCTGTGGACCGCAAATTGCTGTCCACAATGCATGGGCACCGACCATGGCCCAGCCACATAGGGATCGCGGACCCATTCACTTGAATGGGTCCGCGATCCGTCCGTTCCGCAAAACAGGTAGAGCAAGTTCTATCTTTTTGTGGTGCGGAGGCATGTAGCAGAACCTCAGAAAGCACTCCATAGTGCTTCGTTCCGCATCCGCAATACGGCAACGGGCAGCACAAGTTCGTGTGAACGAGCCCTTAGGGTTATTCATTTAAAATAAAATAAAAAGGACGACTGAGGGGAGATCTAATTACTATGTATAAATATATCAGGGGTCAGTACAGAGATCTCTCCCATAATCTATTTATCCCCAGGACTGTGACTGTGACGAGGGGACATCCTCTGCGTCTGGAGGAAAGAAGGTTTGTACACAAACATAGAAGAGGATTCTTTACGGTAAGAGCAGTGAGACTATGGAACTCTCTGCCTGAGGAGGTGGTGATGGGGAGTTCACTAAAAGAGTTTAACCCCTTAAAGGGATTCTGTCATTTAGGCCTATAACCTAAACATATGGCGAGGTCCCTACTAATACACAGAATCCTAAAGTGACCTTATCAAATGCGCCTGTGGCTCTATTATCATATAAAACAGGTTTTTATAACCTGTCACTCACGTCAAAATGTGTCCAAGGGGAAGTCTCGCCATGCAGGGTGCCCGGCTGCAGCCATCTCCTTTCGGTGCCCAGCGCCGCCTTCTGAATTGAAATCTCCGCTCTCCCTTCCATTAGAGCCACCTACCTCAGTTCATCGTTCACTCCTGGCAGCGGCCTCGTTATGCGAAGTGCGCATGCGCCGGCCGGCGCACTTCACTAGAACCTGCTTGGCCGCCCGATTACAGGCTGTATATGATTATAGAGCCACAGGCGCATTTGATAAGGTCACTTTAGGATTCTGTGTATTAGTAGGGACCTCGCCATATGTTTAGGTTATAGGCCTAAATTCTGTGGCAATAACTTTATAACACTTTTACTTATCCAGGCCATTCTAAGATTATGTTCTCGTAACATATTGTACTTCATGACAGTGGTAAATTTGAGTCAAAATATTTCATTTTTATTTATAAATTTGATTTTGTACCAAAAATGTGGAAAAATTCACAATTTTAAAAATTTCAATTTCTCTGCTTTTAAAACAGATAGTGATACCTCCTAAAATAGTTATTACTTTACATTCCCCATATGTCTACTTCATGGATCATTTTGTAAATTACAATTAATTTTTTGGGGACGTTAGAAGGCTTAGGCCCCTTTCACACGGGCGAGTATTCCGCGCGGATGCGATGCGGGAGGTGAACGCATTGCACCCGCACTGAATCCTGACCCATTCATTTCTATGGGGCTGTGCACACGAGCGGTGATTTTCACGCATCACTTGTGCGTTGCATGAAAATCGCAGCAAGCTCTATATTGTGCGTTTTTCACGCAATGCAGGCCCCATAGAAGTGAATGAGGCTGCGTGAAAATCGCAAGCATCCGCAAGAAAGTGCGGATGCGGTGCGATTTTCACGCATGGTTGCTAGGAGACAATTGGGATGGAGACCCGATCATTATTATTTTCCCTTATAACATGGTTATAAGGGAAAATAATAGCATTCTGAATACAGAATGCATAGTAAAATAGTGATGGAGGGGTTAAAAATAAAAAAATATTAACTCACCGAGTCCACTTGATCGCGTAGTTGCGGATCTCTGTCGTCTTCTGTAATGTTGAGCTGCCGGCTAAGGACCTGTGGTGACGTCACATCACATGATCCAATCACATGGTCCCTCACCATGGTGATAAACCATGTGATTGGACCATGTGATGAGCACAGTGACGTCATCAAAGGTCCTATTCCTGTGCACAGCAAAGAAGAAGACAGAAGAGATGCCGGCTGCGTGATCAAGTGGATTAAGGTGAGTTAAATTTTTAATTTTATTCTTTTAACCCCTCCAGCGCTATTGTACTATGCATTCTGTATTCAGAATGCTATTATTTTCCCTTATAACCATGTTATAAGGGAAAATAATACAATCTACACAACACCTAACCCAAACCTGAACTTCTGTGAAGAAGTTCGGGTTTGGGTACCAAACATGCCGATTTTTCTCACGCGAGTGCAAAACGCATTACAATGTTTTGCACTCGCGCGGAAAAATCGCGCATTTTCCCGCAACGCACCTGCATCTTATCCGGGAAAAAACATGATGCCCGTGTGAAAGAGGCCTTAGAAATTTAGAGGCAAATCTTGAAATCTTTCAGAAAATTTCCAAAACCCACTTTTTAAGGACCAGTTCAGGTCTGAAGTCACTTTTTGGGGTGGTTTCTATTAGGTAAGCCTCACAATGGCCACAAGGTATTCAAAACTGATTTTACAAACTTTGTTAACCCTTTAGGTGTTCCACAAGAATTAAAGGAAAATGCAGATGAAATTTCAGAATTTGACTTTTTTGGCAGATTTTCCTTTTTAATCCATTTTTTTCCGCTAACAAAGCAAGGGTTAATGGCCAAACAAAACTCAATAGCTATTGCCCTGATTCTGTACTTTACAGAAACACCCCATATGTGGTCGTAAACTGCTGTACGGGCACACGGCAGGGCGCAGAAGGAAAGGAATGCCATGACTCCATTTTGGAAACTACGGGATAAGGTGGCAGTTTTGTTGGTACTAGTTTAGGGTACATGTGATTTTAGGTTGCTCTATATTACACTTTTTGTGAGGCAAGGTAACAAAAAAATAGCTGTTTTGGCACCGTTTTAATTTTTTCTTATTTACAGTGTTCATCTGACAGGTTAGATCATGTGCTATTTTTATAGAGCAGGTTGTTACAGACGCGAAAATACTAAACTTTTTTGGTTGTTTGTTTCAGTTTTACATAATAAAGCATTTAAAAAAAATAAAAATAAATTGTGTCTCCATATTCTGAAAGCCGTATTTATTTATTTTTTTTGGGCGACTGTCTTATGTAGGGGCTCATTTTTTTCGGTATGAGATGACAGTTTGATTGGTACTATTTTAGGGTGCATATGACTTTTTGATCACTTGGTATTACACTTTTTGTGATGTAAGGTGACAAAAAATTGCTTTTTTGACACCGCTTTCATTTTTTTATGGTGTTCATCTGAGGGGTTAGGTCATGTGATTTTTTTATATAGCAGGTTCTTACGGACGCGGCAATACCTAATATGTATACTTTTTTTATTTACGTTTTACACAATAATAGCATTTTTGAAACAAAAACAAAAAATCATGTTTTAGTGTCTCCATAGACTCAGCTCATCACATGGTCCATCACCATGGTGATGGATCATGTGATGAGCACAGTGATGTCACCACAGGTCCTTTGACAGGTCCTGAAAAAAAGAACAGGAGACCGGCAGCTACGCGATCAATTGGAGGAAGTGAGTTAATTTTATTTTTTAACCCTCAACTGACCTACTAAGCATTCTGTATTATAGAATGCTATTATTTCCCCTTATAACCATGTTATAATGGAAAATAATACAGTGAATAGACTTTCATCTTAGCAACCGTGCGTGAAAATAGCACCGCATCCGCACTTGCTTGCGATTTTCACGCAGCCCTATTCACTTCTATGGGGCCTGCGTTGAACGTGAAAAACACACAGTATAGAGCATGCTGCGATTTTCACGCAACGCACAAGTGATGCGTGAAAATCACCGCTCATGTGCACAGCCCCATAGAAATGAATGGGTCCGGATTCAGTGCGGGTGCAATGCGTTCACCTCACGCATTGCACTCGCGCTGAAATCTCGCCTGTGTGAACCCAGCCTAAGGCCTCCTGCACACGGCCGTTTTTTTTTTTCCCCGTTTACTGGCCGTTTTTTGCGTTCCGTATACGGAACCATTCATTTCAATGGTTCCGCAAAAAAAACGGAATGTACTCCGTATGCATTCCGTTTCCGTATTTCCGTTCCGTTTTAACATAGAACATGTCCTATTATTGCCCGCAAATCACGTTCCGTGACTCCATTCAAGTCAATAGGTCCGCAAAAAAACAGAACACATACAGAAATGCATCCGTATGTCTTCCGTTTCCGTTCCGTTTTTTGCTGAACCATCTATTGAAAATGTTATGCCCAGCCCAATTATATCTATGTAATTACTGTATACTGTATATGCCATACGGAAAAACGGAACAGAAACGGAAACAAAAAAACTGAACTGATCCGTGAAAAACGGACCGCAAAACACTGAAAAAGCCATACGGTCGTGTGCAATAGGCCTTATGCTCCATGTCTCTGCTGTCCGGAACGGGGCTTGGCTCTCTTTCACGCAGCAGATGACACGCACGGCATCCGCTTCTGTTAAAGGGTTTCTGTCACCCCATTAAACCGTTTTTGTTTTTTTTTCTTTACTAATAATCCCTATAGTGCGATCTCATGATACATAAGCAAATTAATCATTTTGGTTCCGTAGAATTTGCTAAAAATCTATTTTTTAAAAATATGCTAATTACCTTGCTACCAGCAAGTAGGGCGGCTACTTGCTGGTAGCAGCCGCATCCTCCGATGGTAATGACGCCCCCTCGGCATGCTGATTGACAGGGCCAGGGAAGGGAATCGTTCTCTGCTGGCGCTGTTAGAATTTGAAATCTCGCGCCTGCGCCGTACCTGTCTTCAATCGGCGCAGGCGCACTGAGAGGCGGCCGCTCTCTCGACCGCTCCATCCTCAATGCGCCTGCGTCGATGACGTCATCAAGTACACCCGGAAGAGATTTATTATTAATAATCGTTGGTGGTATAGTGTTAATAACTGTCATTTTTATAAAATTATTTATTCCCATTTCGTTGGTGGTTTTTGTGGCAGCATGCTTATTATGTACATACTTACCTGATTCGAGCATCCAGCGACGTCACCAGACTCTCCGCCTCCTTCCAGCGATGCCGGCGTCTTCTCTTCCGGGTGTACTTGATGACATCATCGACGCAGGCGCATTGAGGATGGAGCGGTCGAGCGAGCGGCCGCCTCTCAGTGCGCCTGCGCCGATTGAAGACAGGTACGGCGCAGGCGCGAGATTTCAAATTCTAACAGCGCCAGCAGAGAACGATTCCCTTCCCTGGCCCTGTCAATCAGCATGCGGAGGGGGCGTCATTACCATCGGAGGATGCGGCTGCTACCAGCAAGTAGCCGCCCTACTTGCTGGTAGCAAGGTAATTAGCATATTTTAAAAATCGATTTTTAGCAAATTCTACTGAACCAAAATGATTAATTTGCTTATGTATCATGAGATCGCACTATAGGGATTATTAGTAAAGAAAAAAAAAAAAAAACGGTTTAATGGGGTGACAGAAACCCTTTAGGCTCAGTTCAGACCTGAGCGTTTTACAGCGCGTTCCTACGCGCTGTAAAACGCTCAACAAGGAGAAACCAATGCTTCCCTATGGGAATGGTTCTCACCTGGGCGTTTTACAGCGCGTACGATCGCGCTGTAAAACGCCCGACGCTCAAACAAGTACAGGAGCGTTTTTTTGGGCGCTTGTCGCGCGTTCCCGTACATAGACTTTCGGGAACGCGCGACACTGTGTGTACGCTTGTCTCTGTATGCGCGATTGTAAACGCCCGTACAATCGCGCATACAGAGCGCTCCTTTCAGAACGCTCAGGTCTGAACTGAGCCTTAAAGAGCCCTTATAGCTACTAGAGAGGGGTCGTTGATCCAGGGAGTTATTCTGATTGGAGTCCGGAAGGAATTTTCCTCACTTTAGCCGAATGCACACGGCCGTGAGCGGTCCGTGGTAACACGGCCTGGATTCCTGCTGAGAGCAGGAGCGCACGGCGTCATTGGTTGCTATGACGCCGTGCGCTTCATGCCGCCGCTGCTGTACAGTAATACACTCGTATAGATCATACCAGTGTATTACTGTAGTGCAGCGGCGGCATGAAGCGCACGGCGTCATAGCAACCAATGACGCCGTGCGCTCCTGCTCTCAGCAGGAATCCAGGCCGGGTTACCACGGACCGCTCACGGCCGTGTGCATTCGGCTGAAGTGAGGAAAATTGGCTTCTACCTCAGTTTTTTTTTTTTTGCCTTCCTCTGGATCAACTTGCAGGATGACAGGCCGAACTGGATGGACAAATGTCTTTTTTCAGCCTTATAAACTATTTTACTATGAAATGCACCAAAGTATTGTGTTCTGACACTTTTTGTTCCTCTCCAGTTTCCAGCTTCGGAATAAAATAGCGAGGAGCGGTTAAATTCGCCATTGTATTGGGACAAAATACTGATGTCCATGGACGCCAGTCAGGAGGTACCAGAAGGCGTCTCTCACATGGCAGTGATTTGCGGATGTGTGTGGTCTCCATGTGCAGAACATGTATCCATTGACTTTAATGGGATTCAAACATCAGTGGTTTCCACGGACCGTGGTGACATCACCAATACATGATTACGGATCCCTCACACACATTCTAGTCTAGGGGTCCATGAAAAGCACAGACACAACACGAATGCCGTCCGTGTTTGTTCTGTGGTTTCCATGGACATTGGTAGGAGATGCTCTGGATGTTTTTGTGGACTATGGATGACACACGGATGGACCACTGACGTCTTGTCACGGGAATGTGAATTAGGCCTAAGGAAGAGAAAAGCTGATGACCTTCCTCGTCAGACCCTCACGTCTATAAACCCCATGTAACATTTTGCGTCGTGGTAAACGCATGCACCCACGACGCTGATATTTTTGGGTCAATCATCTCACAGGATTCAGACCACCCACCAACAAAGCCATACATTGGAGCCAAGGGAATGATGAGGGGCTATGGCCACCAATTGTCCTCCCCGATATATGGAGGAATCTGAACCCCCATCATTCTTGTACTACAGACCCAAGGGCTCATCCCCCTTTCCACTCTAATTAGACCACGACCGATCGCAGTGAGCACTAGCGATCGTTACAGGTATCCTAGGAGGACTCTATGGGGACCTGAATGCACAGCAGAGGACCACCGCTGCGGCCACTTACGGGGTCTGCTCCTCCTGCCCGAGTCCAGCCTTCTCCTCATCCTGCTCTTCTTGGCTGGGGAGCCTTGCTGCAGGGGATCCGGGGGCGAGCGCTGGTGCACGGCCGCATGATCGCTGCTCTCTCCGGTACCGGGTGCATGGAAGCCGTTCTGCAGACAGGGAGCCGAGGCCGCTGCGGGCTGCGCATGATCTGCCATCACTGCAAGAAGAAAACCGGGGCCGTCACTGATGTGCGCTGACCGTCCTCTCCCGGAGCACGTCTCCGCTAATAACCCGGCGCTGGACGGTAAGTGTCCGGCGACAGAAGCGGGGTCATGTCCTACAGTTCAGGCGCTCCAACGTAGCCGCCAGTGCCGCAGCGCCGGGTGACGTCACGCCACGCCCCCCTCACGGGGAGAGAGGGGGGGGGGGGGGCAGGAGCGGGACCAGGCTGACAACCACTGGCTGTACTGGGGCCAGCACAGATCTGACAACCACTGGCTGTACTGGAGCCAGCACAGATCTGACAACCACTGGCTGTACTGGAGCCGGCACATCTCTGACAACCACTGGCTGTACTGGAGCCGGCACATCTCTGACAACCACTGGCTGTACTGGAGCCAGCACATCTCTGACAACCACTGACTGTACTGGAGCCGGAACAGCTCTGACAACCACTGGCTGTACTGGAGCCAGCACAGATCTGACAACCACTGGCTGTACTGGTGCCGGCACATCTTTGACAACCACTGACTGTACTGGAGCCGGAACAGCTCTGACAACCACTGGCTGTACTGGAGCCGGCACATCTCTGACAACCACTGGCTGTACTGGAGCCAGCACATCTCTGACAACCACTGACTGTACTGGAGCCGGAACAGCTCTGACAACCACTGGCTGTACTGGAGCCAGCACAGATCTGACAACCACTGGCTGTACTGGAGCAGGAACAGCTCTGACAACCACTGGCTGTACTGGGGCCAGCACATCTCTGACAACCACTGACTGTACTGGGGCCAACACATCTCTGACAACCACTGGCTGTACTGGGGCCGTCACATCTCTGACAACCACTGACTGTACTGTAGCCGGAACAGCTCTGACAACCACTGGCTGTACTGGGGCCGGAACAGCTCTGACAACCACTGGCTGTACTGGAGCCGTCACATCTCTGACAACCACTGACTGTACTGTAGCCGGAACAGCTCTGACAACCACTGGCTGTACTGGGGCCGACACATCTCTGACAACCACTGACTGTACTGGTGCCGGAACAGCTCTGACAACCACTGACTGTACTGGAGCCAACACATCTCTGACAACCACTGACTGTACTGGAGCCAGCACAGATCTGACAACCACTGGCTGTACTGGAGCCGGAACAGCTCTGACAACCACTGACTGTACTGGAGCCAACACATCTCTGACAACCACTGACTGTACTGGAGCCAGCACAGATCTGACAACCACTGGCTGTACTGGGGCCGACACATCTCTGACAACCACTGACTGTACTGGTGCCGGAACAGCTCTGACAACCACTGACTGTACTGGAGCCAACACATCTCTGACAACCACTGACTGTACTGGAGCCAGCACATCTCTGACAACCACTGGCTGTACTGGAGCCAGCACATCTCTGACAACCACTGGCTGTACTGGAGCCAGCACATCTCTGACAACCACTGGCTGTACTGGGGCCAGCACATCTCTGACAACCACTGACTGTACTGGAGCCGACACATCTCTGACAACCCCTGACTGTACTGGTGTCAGTTTATTACTGTCACTTGTTTCCAGGACCAGACCTTGGACATGTCCTTGAAATGTATTTTCTGAATAGGCGGCTGGCTATCTTCTGCCCACAGCTATCCCGCCAGACACCCCCTTCCCCCAGTACAAAGGTCCCATGCTGTGTTCTCACGGGTAGGGGGTTCATTATCCCAGACTGATACCAGTAACATGGTGTTCCGCAGCCCCCGAACCTGCTGCATCCGGCCCCGCCGGACCGTGTGATGTGCCGTGTACATACATAAGACCACTGCTGGCAAATCAATGGCGCCAGCGCTGACGTGTGCGTGGATGGCATGTGTCCACCGCGGCTCAGACTCACACATTGGTGGCATATCTCTTTGTGCCACCAATGTCAGATAGGTGACCCGCACCGGTCTCTAGAACAGACCCCCAAAGTGCACCTAGCAAGCATAACCACCCTCCATTCACTTTTGTGGGAGTGCATTGCAGGAAACCCGCACGAGGGCACACGCAATTTCAGTCAGTTTTGTCTGCGATTGCGTTGTTCAGTGGTGAGCGCAATGATGTCAGCGAAGGTCCTTTTGCAGGTCCTGCAAGAAGAAGAAAGAAGAGGATCCCGGCGGCGCGATCAAGTGGATGAGGTGAGTAATTTTTTTTTGACCCTCAATGGACTTTTACTCAGCATTCTGTATTATAGAATTATAACCATGTTATAATGAAAAATAATAAAGTAAATGGCTCATCCCTATTTATTCACATAGTCTCCTTAGCAATCATCCGTGAAACTCACATCGCATCCGGCACCTGCTTGCAGATGTGATGCGAATTTCACGCAGCCCTATTCACTTCTATGGGCCCTGTGTTGCGTGAAAAACGCAGAATATAGAACATGCTGCGATTTTCACGCAACGCACAAGTGATGCGTGAAAAACATTGCTCATGTGCACAGCCCCATCGAAATGAATGGGTCCGGTTTCAGTGCGGGTGCAATGCGTTCACGTCATACATTGCACCCACGCGGAATACTCACCCGTGTGAAAGGGGCCTTACAGTTCTGAAGACTCCAGGCAAAGTAGGGAAGAAGGGTAATAGTAGTTAGATGACTGGGTATAGTATAGGGGATTACCTGGTATGTGTGAAATGAACCGGAAGTGGTAGGCAGGTGACATTATACAAACATATATATATATATATATTTCTAAATATATACATATAATGAACTGTTGGTAGTAGTGAGGTGACATTATAAAAAGCATACTGTCTATTGATTCAATTGGAGTTCAGCGTACATGTGACAACATAATAAGGCAGGGAAGAAAAAAAGAAAACTGTGGTGTTGTGTCGGGAGATACCTGGTGCCGCTTGTTGCAGGTAAGGTGGTAGGTGGTGGGCGACAAAGTGCTCCTAAATTGAAAGCGTGCGTCCGCACTGCTGCTGTACTGAGCCGCTAGTGAGAAGGAGCGGCGTGCATTTAAAGAGCACGCTTCCCTCGGTGAGCATGCGCATGAGGGTGCGTGTCAAGCCTCCGAGCGGGGCGATGTGTGATGGAACGCACCAGCGCTGGACAGTGTAGTGCTGGTGTAGGGGGATGGTATAGCGCTAAGAAAGAGTAGAGCGCTATTATAGAATGTGTGGAGACACATCGAATTTGTGGGCAGTGGCCAGCGGGGCTCAAGAGGCAGCTGACTTGGGCTCCTCAGGAGCAACTGGGCCCAGGGCAGCTGCCCCTATTGCCCCGCGTTAAAGACGGCCCTGTCAGAGGACAGTTAAAAGCCCCAATGCTGGACTGAGCGGCCTAGGGCCCACCAGTTATATTGCCTCTGGGCTCCACCGTACAACTACTTTTTCAAATGTGAGTGCACCTAAATTTTTTGGCATAAATTGAGCCAAAATGTCGTGCATCTTTTTCCATCTAGGTTTAGAGAAATTATATCCGCCAAGGGGGCTTACCATGAGAGGGGGTGTGGCCTGATATGCAACATTTGGCGCCAAAATTATTCCGCAATTCTGGCATAAGATTCTGTCTCAAACTAAGCCGACCAATAGGAGACTAAAGTGTCTATCTCTGCACAACATCTATCTTAAAGGGGTATTCCATTTTAGACAATGGGGGCATATCGCTAGGGTATGCCCACATCGTCTGATAGGTGCAGGTCCCAGAGGTGGGACCTGCAGTGCTGCCCATAATCATTCATACCCCTGGCAAATTTTGACTAAGTTACTTTTATTCAACCAGCAGGTAATTTTTTGACAGGAAATGACATAGGTGTCTCCCAAAAGATAATAAGACGATATAATAAGAGGCAATATTGTGGGGAAAAAAAACATTTCTCAGCTTTTATTTAGCTGAAAAACAGCCTGTTTCAGTTTATTCGTTGTTTTCATTAAATTGAATGCTCAAAAAATGTTTTGTCTCACTCCCATTTCTTCTTGTTGCATGTTGAAGCTCTACTTGGAACCTTGTTAAGATCCAGCCATGCTAAATAGGATTTTTTTGCCATTTTTCAAGTGGTCTTAAACTTTTGATCAGGACTGTATATAGGTAGTGCCTCCTCTCTCTCTCACCCCCCCCCCCCCCTCCCCTTCTTCTCTCTCTTTTCCCGCTCTTTTGTTTTAGGGTACCTGTAAAGGTGTTCTGAGGTAACCGGTTTTTTCCAGTTCTGGGATGTTGGCTGGCTGAAGAATCCTGGAAGCTGATTGGTGGAGAGCGGTTGCTGGGGGAGAATTCCGGAGATGTGATTTGTTCTGGCGATTGCGGCGGGAATCTTGTCCCCTTTATATTGCAGCTGCTCTGGTGGTTTGTGGCCAGTCTGAAGAGAGAAGAGGAGCATCGCCGCCCCCCCCCCCCCCCCCTTTAAAAAAAATAAAGGTTTTGTCGCTTTGCTGAGTTAGTGGGGCAGAATCACTCAGTGTAGCTGGGTGGATGTAGTTCTAATTAATTGATTATGCTTATGGGTTATTGAATTCATTATTTATTGGAGAAGTATTCATAATTATTTAATTATTTACGATAATTTATTCTGGTGTTAATTTAATTAAGGTAACCCATAATAAAGCATTGCGGCCATTGTTTATCCAACCCAGATTGTGGCGTCTTATTTATTGTTAGTTAGTTCTATAAGGAGGGTGCGATGTGCCTCCATGTGTGTTTTGGGTCATTGTCATGCTGAAATGTCCACTGGTGCCCAAGGCCAGGTTTCTCTGCAGACTGCCTGATGTTGTCGTTGAGAATCCTCCTGTATTGCTCTTTTTTCATGGTGCCGTTTACTGTGATTAGGTTCCCGGGTCCATTGGCTGAAAAACACCCCCAAAGCATTAGGTTCCCACCACCATGTTTGACAGTGGGGATGGTGTTCTTTGGGTTGAAGGCATCTCCTTTTTTACGCCAAATGAAGGAAACATCATTGTGACCAAACAATTAAATTTTTGTTTCATCTACCATAACACAGAAGACCAGAAGTCTTCTTCTTTGTCCAGATGAGCTTTTGCAAAGGCCAAGCGAGCTTTTGTGTGCCTTATCTGAGAGGGGGTGTAGTCTGATATGCAACATTTTGCGGCAAAAATATTCCACAATTATGGCACAAGATTCTGTGTCAAACTAAGCCAACCAATAGTAGACTAAAGTGTCTATCCCTGCACATCTATCTTAAAGGGGTATTCCATTTTAGACAATGGGGGCATATCGCTAGGGTATGCCCCCATTGTCTGATAGGGCTCATGCAGACAAATGTATTTTCTTTCCGTATCCGTTTCCATTTTTTTTTGCGGACCGTATGTGGAACCATTCATTTCAATGGGTCCAAAAAAAATAATGGAAGTTACTCTGTGTGCATTCCGTTTTTGCATGTCCGTTCTGCAAAAAAATTGAATATGTCTGTCACAGTCGTTACCTCTGGCTGTGACCTTCCGTCCTTGCTCGTTCGGCGCTCCTCGCTGAAGTTTCGTTCCTGTGTCATTTGTGGTTCTGTATGGGTTAACTCCCCTGTGTTCCTATTAGGAGTTAATCCTCTGTCTGCTCCATGGGTGTGGTCTCTCTGCTGCACCCATGGAACCTGTATATAAGGCTGAGGTTTCCTCAGTTCTGTGTCAGCTCTCCTGGTGTGTGTTGTCTTGTCCTGCTCCTGGTTTGTACTCGCTCTCCCATGCTGCTGACCCATGGGATCCGTGTCTGTCTGCCTGTGCTCTGTGGGTTTCCCTACTTGTTCATTTGCGTCCTTTTTCCTGTCTTTCTGTTCTGCCAGTTATGTTTTAGTTACTTTGTGTTTATTCTGATGCCTGTGTTCAGCAAGCCTTTGCAGCAGAGTGGCATGACAAGGCCATGCAGTTTACTACTGGTGGAGCAAGTCCTTCTCTGCTCATTGCCACTCCTGCTCCCTTGCATGAACTCTTGCTTGTGTTATTATTTGCCCTGTTTTGTATTTACCTGTCTGTTATGTTTGCCTATGTGCCGTCGGTACCTTCTGGTACCTGTTGTCCATTCGTCCCTGCTGTCACTGTCTAGTTCACGCTCCAGAGTGGACCCTGGCAACTTCCTGCGGCAAAGTCTAACCCTACCATCTAGGGCTCTAGTGAATACCAGGAGTTGCTTAGTCACTCCCCTCTGTAGTATTACTAGACAGTGGCGCAGTGGGGGTTTTCTCCCACTGTGCTGACGGTACATAGAGCTTATGTTTTGTCTGTGCTGCCTTCCATGTTTTTGTTTGTGCAATAAACTCTTATGTGTCTGTACCTGATTTCCGTTTATTGCTTGACGACGCGGTGGTCTCTCCTGGGACCTCCAACTTGTGACAATGTCCTGTTATTGTCCGCATGACAGACAAGGATAGGACTGTTCTATTAGGGACCAGCTGTTCCGTTCCGCAAAATACGGAATGCACACTGACGTCATCCGTCTTTTTTTGCGGACCGCAAAATACATACGGTCATGTGCATGAGCCCTAAAACGAAGCCTAACACAAGGTCGGCAGTGCCGGGTCCGGCCACCACCAAGCCTTCCTATTGGCCTGCTGAAAATAGCTGAGCTGCTTGCTTGGCTATTTTCGGAATCCCCATAAAAATGAGTGGGAGCGCACCGCACTTGTGCGGCCACTGCTCCCATTCATTTATATGGCGCAAAATTTTGAAAACTTTGAAATTTTTCTTAAAACTCAAAATAGGTGTAACAGCAGCAAATACCTCCAAAAACTTTTGGTAAATGAGTCATTCCCATGTGTGTTACAGATTCTCTCAGGGTGCGTTCAATTAAACTCGCACGGTTTTGCAAGCAAGTTCAGTCAGTTTGGTCTGCAATTGCGTTGAGTGTTTCTGTTTTTTTCTGAGCGGGTGCAATCAGTTTCGATGCGTTTTTCACACTAGTGGAAAAAACTGGAGAATTACAAACAACATCCCCTAGCAACCATCAGTGAAAACATCGGGATGCAATATGTTTTTCAATGAAGCCCTATTCACTTCTATGGGGCCAGGGCTGCGTGAAAAATGAAGAATATAGAACATGCTGCGATTCTCGAGCAACGCGGAAATGATGCGTGAAAAAAAACGCTCATGTGCAGAGATCCATTGAAATTAATGGAAAAGGATTCAGTGCGGGTGCGTTCACGTCACGCATTTTACCCGCGAGGAAAAATCACTCGTCTGAAAAGGGCCTAAAACATGTATTCCGGCTGAGTGCATGCCACCATTTATTTTTTAACTTCCGTAGAAATGTCCTATCCTTGTCAGCAAAATGGACGAGAATAGGACATGGTCTATCATTTTTGCAGAAAACTCGCTCGTGTGAAAGAGGCCTTAAAGCGGCTCTGTCACCTGGATCAACCCTACACTACCAGCAAATAGCCTGGTAGGGTTGATGACTCTGACAAAAGCGATACCCTTATTTTTGCTGTCAGTGGTCCAGTGGTGGAGAAAAATGAACTTTTAATAATATGCAAATGAAGTGTTCGAGCACCAGGAGTCCTGCATGCAGTACTTTTGTTTCTGTCTAAAAAAAACGGATCTCAGATGGAAATGGATGACAACTGATGCAACAGGATCAGTTTTTTTTTAATGGATCCTGTTTTTTTTTCTCTCTCTCTTCTTCTGACGGATCAGAAGAACGGAAAGCTGAACAGTGATGTGAATGCATCCTAACTGATGGAAATAACTGAACTGTGAACTAGGCCTTATTTAAAGAGGCGATTTCACTGGTCCTTACATTACAATATCATTACCTGACAGTGTAGGGCTTTATTAGGTTAAATCAGGGCGCTTTTTCTTTTTCACATTGGCTGCTCCGTTCCCCCGCTGTGAGCTGGCCAATCACAGGGAGAAGGTGAGCTTTTGTTTCTCCCTCAGGGAGAAGGAGACGCCCATTGAGAAACCCGGCCGTCTCCTCCTCTCTGTACTGATGCTGCTAATTAGCATACAGGGCGGCAAAAGTGAACGGGGGGCACAGCGGGGGAATGGAGCAGCCAGTGTGAAAAAGAAAAAGCTCCCTGAGATCTCCTAATAAAGCCCTACACAGTCAGGTCATAATATTGTAATGTTAGGACCAGTGAAAGGTCCTCTTTAACAGGTCTTCATCAGGACTTGAACTCTAGACCTTCTGTATGACAGGCACAAGAGTTGCCATTACACTACAGACCTGCTCTGTAGCACAGTCTGATTTTTGTGTTGTTAAAAACCTATTTTCTTCACAGGCACAACACTAAATAGTATGTTTTTGAAATGAAGGGGAAAAAAGTCGCGATCTACCGATCATGCAAAAATGATATGTTCACTATATTGTACAACTTATTATAATTACAGGGATACCAAGTACTGTTTTGAGATATTTCATAGGGTACTTTCACACTTGCGTTGCTGGATTTCGGTAGGCAGTTCCGTCGCCAGAACTGCCTGCCGGATCCGGCAATCTGTATGCAAACGGAAACCATCCGGAAAAACGGATCCGGTATTTATTTTTACATTTTTAAAGGTCTGCACATGCGCAGACTGGAAGACCGGATCCGTCAATGCGGCAATTTTAATGCCGGATCCAGCATTAATACATTCCCATGGAAAAAAATGCCGGATCCGGCAAGTGTTCAGGATTTTTGGCCGGAGAGAAAATTGCAGCATGCTGCGGTTTTTTCTCCGTCCAAATAACGTAAAAGGACTTAACTGAAGACATCCTGATGCATCCTGAACGGATTACTCTCCATTCAGAATGCATTAGGATAAAACTGATCAGTTTTTTTTCCGGTATTGAGCCCCTGGGACGGAACTCAATGCCGGAAAACTCTGACGCAAGTGTGAATGTACCCTAAGTGTGTTACAAACACTAATGGTTTTTACTTTGTAACTTTTTAGTAACAATAACTTTACAGACAGTTGTAACTTTTACCTTAGGCCTCTTTCACACTTGCGTTGCCCGGATCCGGCGTGTACTCCACTTGCCGGAATTACACGCCGGATCCGGAAAAACGCAAGTGAACTGAAAGCATTTGAAGACGGAGCCGTCTTCAAATTGCGTTCAGTGTTACTATGGCACCCAGGACGCTATTAAAGTCCTGGTTGCCATAGTAGGAGCGGGGAGCGGGGGAGCAGTATACTTAGGCTGCGTTCACACGGGCGAGTATTCCGCGCGGGTGCAATGCGGTAGGTGAACGTATTGCACCCTCACTGAATCCTGACCCATTCATTTCTATGGGGCTGTTCAGATGAGCGGTGATTTTCACGCGTCACTTGTGCGTTGCGTGAAAATCGCAGCATGCTCTATATTCTGCGTTTTTCACGCAACGCGGGCCCCATAGAAGTGAATGGGGTTGCGTGAAAATCGCAAGCATCCGCAAGCAAGTGCGGATGCTGTGCGATTTTCACGCATGGGGGCTAGGTGACAGTCTATTCACTGTATTATTTTCCCTTATAACATGGTTATAAGGGAAAATAATAGCATTCTGAAAACAGAATGCATAGTAAGTGATCAGTTGAGGGTTAAAAAAATAAATAAAAATTAACTCACCTTCTCCGTTTGTTCGCGTAAGTCCCGGTCTCTTCTTTACTTCTCAAAAGATGAACTATGGGCTAAAGGACCTTTGGTGACGTAAGATCACATGCTCCATCACCGCGGTGATGGACCATGTGATTGGAGCATGTGATCTTACGTCACCAAAGGTCCTTTAGCCCATAGTTCATCTTTTGAGAAGTAAAGAAGAGACCGGGACTTACGCGAACAAACGGAGAAGGTGAGTTAATTTTTTTTTAACCCTCAACTGATCACTTACTATGCATTCTGTTTTCAGAATGCTATTATTTTCCCTTATAACCATGTTATAAGGGAAAATAATAACATCTACACAACACCGAACCCAAACCTGAACTTCTGTGAAGAAGTTCGGGTCTGGGTACCACAGTCGGTTTTTTATCACGCGCGTGCAAAACACATTGCACACGCACGATAAAAACTGAACATCGGAACGCAATCGCAGTCAAAACTGACTGCAATTTGCATCCTACTCGCGCGGGTTTGCCGCAACACACCGGGACGCATCCGGAACTAATCCGGACACGCTCGTGTGAACCCAGCCTTACAGTCCGTGCGGCTCCCGGGTTCTCCAGAATGACGTCAGAGCGCCCCATGCGCATGGATGACGTGTCCATGCGATCACGTGATCCATGCGCTTGGGGCGCCCTGACGTCACTCTGGAGCGCCCGGGGAGCCGCACGGACGGTAAGTATACTGCTCCCCCGCTCCTCGCTACACTTTACCATGGCAAACAGGACTTTAACATCCTGGAAGCCATGGTAACCATTCAGAAAAAGCTAAATGTCGGGTCCGGCAATGCGCCGAAACGACGTTTAGCTTAAGGCCGGATCCGGATCAATGCCTTTCAATGGGCATTAATTCCGGATCCGGCCTTGCGGTAAGTCTTCAGGATTTTTGGCCGGAGCAAAAAGCGCAGCATGCTGCGGTATTTTCTCCGGCCAAAAAACGTTCCGTTCCGGAACTGAAGACATCCTGATGCATCCTGAACGGATTTCTCTCCATTCAGAATGCATTAGGATAATCCTGATCAGGATTCTTCCGGCATAGAGCCCCGACGACGGAACTCTATGCCGGAACAGAACAACGCAAGTGTGAAAGAGCCCTTAAAGGTACAAGCCAGAAAGTAAGAATTCTATTTTTCTGCCATAACTTTTATTATAAACATTATTTTACAGGTTTCAGTGAGATTTAAAGGCCTCAGACCGTCTAGTGCAGCAAACAGCTCCCTTACCCACTGCTGTATTCTGATGATGGGATTTTTCATGCCTTAGTTTTACAGTTTTTTTTTCTTTTTTAATTGAATCTCACAATATAGTCTTTGGTATCCCTGTATTCATAGTAACCTGTACAATATAGTGAACATATTCTATATGGTGATTGGTAAACAATGTCAATAAAATGGAAAACCTCCACCCTAAGGGCTTATGCACATGGTTGTATGTTTGGTCCGCATCCGATCCGCATTTTTTACGGATCGGATGCGGACCAATTCATTTCAATGGGCCTGCAATAGATCGGGTTGCACTTCCATTCTGCAGCCCCGCAAAAATGATAGACCATGTCCTATTCTTGTCCATTTTGCTGACAAGGATAGGACATTTTTGCAGAAGTTAAAAAATAAATGGTGGCGAGTTTTCCGCACGGGTACAATGCGTGAACTGAACGCACAGCACCAGCACTGAATCCTGACCCATTCATTTCAATGGATCTGTGCACATGAGCGTTGTTTTTCACGCAGCATTTCTGCGTTGCGCGAGAATCGCAGCATGCTCTATTTTCAGCGTTTTCCACGCAGCCCTGGCTCCATAGAAGTGAATAGGACTTCAGTGAAAAACGTATTGCATCCGGACGCTGTGTGTTTTTCACTGATGGCTGCTAGATGTTGTTTGTAAATCTTCAGGGTTTTTTTCACGATTGCACCCGCGCGGAAAAAACAAAACACTGAACGCAATTGCAGACAAAACTGACAGAACCTGCTTGCGAAATGGTGCGAGTTTCACTGAATGCATCCTGACACAATCAGTATCGTTCGTGTGAAAGAGGCCTTACGGATGCACTATTTGCAGACTGCAAAACGCCAAAGGACGTGTGTACTAAGCAGTGCAGTTTCTAGGTAAAATTTCTCTCAGGGCGAGTGTCAAAAAAACTCCCCCCCCCCCCCCCCCCTCAAAACTGCTCGATGAAATAAGTGTCTCCCCATTGTAAAAAATGTGGAACCACATTGCACGGCGAGGATTTTTGCCGCCCTAGGCAAGATAAAAATTGCCGCCCCCCCCCCTTATCAGACATCACATATGTTCCACCCCTTTCTCAGCTTTTAAATTAAAAGAACTGCTATGCTTCCTTTACTGTTATTCCAGCTTCTTGTAGCTGTCTCTTTTTGCAGAATGGAATTGCGGACTCATACATTTCTATGGGGCCGCAATTCCGATCCTGAAAAAAATAGAACATGTCCTATTCTTGTCCACAATAGCGGACAAGAATAGGCATATTCTCTTAGTGCCGGCAATGTGCGGTCCGCAAAATGCGGAACGCACATTGCCGGTGTCCATGTTTTGTGGATCCGCAAAACACATACGGACGTGTGAATGGGCCCTAAATGTGAGGTAAATTAGTTTCCAATGTAGCATTAATAACTAAACAATTACATAATAAACATATTGCATTGTCTACTTACCACCAGGACAATAAGATGATCTGATCTCTGGCTGCAGTCTGGCTCTTGGTCTGGCTCTGGGGACTCTCTTGTCACTCTCTTCTCCCCCCCCCCTCCCTTGTCACTCCCATTCCCCCCCCCCTTGTCACTCTCATTTCCATTCCCCCCCCTTGTCACTCATTTCCATTCCCCCCCCCTTGTCACTCATTTCCATCCCCCCCCTTGTCACTCATTTCCATCCCCCCCTTGTCACTCATTTCCATCCCCCCTTGTCACTCATTTCCATCCCCCCCCTTGTCACTCATTTCCATTCCCCCCCCTTGTCACTCATTTCCATCCCCCCCTTGTCACTCATTTCCATCCCCCCCCTTGTCACTCATTTCCATCCCCCCCCTTGTCACTCATTTCCATCCCCCCCCTGTCACTCATTTCCATCCCCCCCCTTGTCACTCATTTCCATTCCCCCCCCTTGTCACTCATTTCCATCCCCCCCCTTGTCACTCATTTCCATCCCCCCCCTTGTCACTCATTTCCATCCCCCCCCCTTGTCACTCATTTCCATCCCCCCCCTGTCACTCATTTCCATCCCCCCCCTGTCACTCATTTCCATCCCCCCCCCTTGTCACTCATTTCCATTCCCCCCCCCTTGTCACTCATTTCCATTCCCCCCCCCTTGTCACTCATTTCCATTCCCCCCCCCTTGTCATTCATTTCCATTCCTCCCCCCCCTTGTCACTCATTTCCATTCCCCCCCCCTTGTCACTCATTTCCATTCCCCCCCCCCTTGTCACTCATTTCCATTCCCCCCCCTTGTCATTCATTTCCATTCCCCCCCCCTTGTCACTCATTTCCATTCCCCCCCTTGTCACTCATTTCCATCCCCCCCCCTTGTCATTCATTTCCATTCCTCCCCCCCCCCTTGTCACTCATTTCCATTCCCCCTCCCTTGTCATTCATTTCCATTCCTCCCCCCCCCCCTTGTCACTCATTTCCATTCCCCCCCCCCCCTTGTCATTCATTTCCATTCCCCCCCCCCTTGTCACTCATTTCCATTCTATTGTCAGTTTGTCACCTCTAATGTAGTGTGGCCGAGCTCTGTTCGGTCCGCGGTACAGGAGCATTTGTTTCCTGTACCCGGCCGGACTGAAAGGAAGTGCACACTAAGTGAGCACTTCCTGTCAGTCCGGCCGGGTACAGGAAACAAATGCTCCTGTACCGCGGACCGAACAGAGCTCGGCCACGCTACAATAACATGAGCAGAGACAGCAGGCGCAGGCAGGAGATTCTTTAGAGGAGCGGCATGAGGGGTGCCGCCGGCCGGCAATTATATATAACCACGGCAGAGAAACGACAAGAGGGCGCCCCCCTTCTGACAGCGCCCCGGGCGGCCGCCCGTTCCGCCCGCCCCTAGAAACGGCCCTGGTACTAAGACACAGCATCATTGCTGACATCACATCATGCAGTATGTCACTGGGTCACGTGCCGCATGGGTGACAGGAGGTCACCACTGTGCCCAGTGATTGGCTCTAGTGGTCACTTGATCAGGATGTCAATTCCGAGAGACCTGGGACCTGTAGAGGAAGCCGTGGCGTGATGGAACCGGAACCCAGAAAAGTATGATCAACACCGGCCTTGTGGGTCACTGCACATGTTACATGAAACCAAGCAACGGATTTTTTTTTATTATACCCATTTATATAACACTGACATAGTCTGCGGGCACTTTTACAGACATTAGCATCAAGCTGTCCCCAATAGGGCTCACAATCTAAGGTCCCTATCAGTATGTCTGGAGTGAGGGAGGAAACCCACGCAAACTCCATGCAGATGTTGTCCTTGGTCAGATACGAACCCAGGATCCCAGAGCTGCTAGGCCCCAGTGCTAACCACTGAGAACGGATAAAAGATATTTCTGGGAACATTATTTTAAAGAAAGACCTTTTGTCCAAGAAAATCAATCTTTACTTGAACAAGAGATCCTTCATCCGAAAAATTTCAAACACTGCCTATTTCATTTCAGACAATGATGGTCTGTCATCAGTCACCTTAAATGCTCATTAGTTGTTAAACGTCACGGTGAACAATAGTTTGATGGCATTTCTCCATTTTAATCTACTTTTCCTGTAATGTGTATGGCCAACTGTACGGATTTGGGTTAGTTTTATCATCCGTTGTGTATACTTTGTGACAGATATGTTTTTTCTGCATTGCATGTATGGATACAGCCTAGTGTACACCATATAGAAAACTTCCACCAATGATAATAATAAGTGGAACCTTAATCAGACCACTGCGAAAAACCTACAACAGATACCCAGGTATTCCCACCAAAGTAGGCAAAGATTTCAGTATTTATTACATATATACACTCACCTAAAGAATTATTAGGAACACCATACTAATACGGTGTTGGACCCCCTTTTGCCTTCAGAACTGCCTTAATTCTACGTGGCATTGATTCAACAAGGTGCTGATAGCATTCTCTAGAAATGTTGGCCCATATTGATAGGATAGCATCTTGCAGTTGATGGAGATTTGAGGGATGCACATCCAGGGCACGAAGCTCCCGTTCCACCACATCCCAAAGATGCTCTATTGGGTTGAGATCTGGTGACTGTGGGGGCCATTTTAGTACAGTGAACTCATTGTCATGTTCAAGAAACCAATTTGAAATGATTCGAGCTTTGTGACATGGTGCATTATCCTGCTGGAAGTAGCCATCAGAGGATGGATACATGTTCTCATTCTGTTTACGCCAAATTCGGACTCTACCATTTGAATGTCTCAACAGAAATCGGACTCATCAGACCAGGCAACATTTTTCCAGTCTTCAACAGTCCAATTTTGGTGAGCTCGTGCAAATTGTAGCCTCTTTTTCCTATTTGTAGTGGAGATGAGTGGTACCCGGTGGGGTCTTCTGCTGTTGTAGCCCATCCGCCTCAAGGTTGTGCGTGTTGTGGCTTCACAAATGCTTTGCTGCATACCTCGGTTGTAACGAGTGGTTATTTCAGTCAACGTTGCTCTTCTATCAGCTTGAATCAGTCGGCCCATTCTCCTCTGATCTCTAGCATCCACAAGGAATTTTTGCCCACAGGACTGCCGCATACTGGATGTTTTTCCCTTTTCACACCATTCTTTGTAAACCCTAGAAATGGTTGTGCGTGAAAATCCCAGTAACTGAGCAGATTGTGAAATACTCAGACCGGCCCGTCTGGCACCAACAACCATGCCATGCTCAAAATTGCTTAAATCACCTTTCTTTCCCATTCTGACATTCAGTTTGGAGTTCAGGAGATTGTCTTGACCAGGACCACCCCCCTAAATGCATTGAAGCAACTGCCATGTGATTGGTTGACTAGATAATTGCATTAATGAGAAATAGAACAGGTGTTCCTAATAATTCTTTAGGTGAGTGTACATTAACATCAAGGTTTAAAAACATCAAACCAAGAGAGAAAAGAGAATGCCTGATGGTAATGGATCATAATCACTGGAAAAAAATGAGCCAAAATGATACGCAACTGACAATACTAGAACTTTGCCAATATCTTACAGTCAGGAACATATCGGAGCCCCTCATGCACCACGTCACGGTGTCTCAGCAAGCATGGGGTCCTACCACTCAACTACCCGTGGTGTGTGAACAGGGTCTGAACAGTGCTAGAAACCAACTAACAGCCATATTTTTTCATCTGTTGTCGATTTATGCAACCAAGAAAATAATGACTGAGATAACGAATTCTCGAATTCGCGAATATATAGCGAGTATTCGCCCAAATATTCGCGAAATATCACAAATTCGAATATTGCCCCTGCCACTCATCACTAGTCCCCGTGACGGCGACGATCCATTTGGATGTCTGCCCTATCAGCTTTCGATTTTCTTTTTTGCGCCTACCATGGTGATCACGGGTAACGGGGAATCAGGGTTCGATGCCGGAGAGGGAGCTTGAGAAAGGGCTACCACATCCAAGGGAGGTCAATGGCTGAAATTTGATTGGCTGTTGTTGCCTTGCCACTTTTTTTTCATAATTGTGAACCACCCAGAGAGGGTGGGTCAAATTATTAAAGCAGAAACATCCAAGGAAGGCAGCAGGCGCGCGGCAACTGCCCACTCCCGACTCGGGGAGGTAGTGACGATAAATAACAATACAGGACTCTTAAGATGCCCTGTTATTGGAATGAGTAATAAAAAATTACAGGGAATGTCACTGCAGTATTTTGGATGAGGAAACATTATACAGGAGAGGCCCTGCTGCTGCTTTGTTGACTCTAGATAACTTCTGCCTGATCGCACGTCCCCGTGAAGTCCACGATCCATTTGGATATCTTCCCTGTCAACTTTCAATGTTCTTTTATGCGCCTAACATGGTGACCACTGGTAACGGGGAATCATTGTTCGATTTCGGAGAGGGAGCCTGATAAACGGCTACGGCTACTACTTCAAAGCAAGGCAACATGAGTTGCGGGCCCGAAGGTGAGCTGACCCTGTAAAAGATTTTAGGTTCGGGCCTGCTGGTGAGCTGACCCTGTAAAACATTATATGAAAGTGCCTACGGGTGAGCTCACCCTGTAAAACATTTTATGCGATGGCCTGCATCTGAGCTGACCCTCTAAAAAGCTCTATGCGAGGGCCTGCAGGTGAGCTGACCCAGTAAAAGATTTTTGTCACTGCCAGTTCTGTGAGAAGGTCTGGCAGACGTTCTTCTCTACCTCTTGCATGACGTTCTTTGTTTTGGTTTCACTTTGTCATCTCCTTTCCTTCTCCCAGGTGTCACCTATTTAGACTAATTGTCTCCCTTTATATTCCCTCCCATACTGCCTCACTTTGCGGTTTATACTACTTCCTGGATGAGGTGTTCACTGCTGGAGGCTGCTGCTGCTGCTGTTTGCTAAGATAAGTCTTTTTCTTTATTTGTGTTTCCTTTCTGGCTTGATTCTAGGTGACCCTGACTCCGTCCGTATTAAGTGTACGGAGCCGGTGGTCGTGTCCCCTCACTATTATAGGGTCTTCAGTTGTCACACAGTCTTAGGTACGTGGGCATGCAATCGTCTACCATTCAGACCCTTGCATGGGCATAGCAGTCAGGGAGAGCTCTTAGGGTTTTATAGGGCTCACCCATATGCTCCTTAGTTTGGGATCAAGCCAGTCGGATGTTTATTTATAAGTTCCAGCTATCTGCAACATCATCCGTGACAATTTTAGGTGCGGGACTGCTGGTGACAAACCCAACTTGAATTTGATGGCTGCATTAATCTGCAGGTGACCGTGATACAGCTCCACAGATTGTTTCCATCTGCATCTTTCTAAGCAATCTGTGGCCTCAGTCTTTTATCCAGACTCAGTCATTGTGCCACTATGTGGCCTCCTCATGCTGCCATCTCCACACCATGTATCACGGTCGGCGTGGCTATCACATACGTGACACAGAGGGAGGGAACGAGGAAGGCCCTGCCCAAGTGAGAGGGAAGATGGTGACCCCTGACTCACCTAGCGGCTGGCACCTGGCTGCCCTGACGTCCCTAGACGGGTTCCTCACCCGTACGCCGATCACGTGCCTAAAGCCCTGGCTTTCCCTGAGCTGAGCCCTAGGTAGTGAACAGGGTGATGGGAACACTAGTCCGCACCACTAACTCTAAGGGAAAACACCAAGGGGAGGACAGACAACACAGACTCAACATATATTCCCAGGTGGGCGACAACAGGAGACAACAATAAGCCAAACAGGGATCCGGAGGGTAGCACACAGGAACAACAACCAGGATTAACCACTCCAGTGGGTCAGTATAGATGTCCAGGCAGGAAGCTCTATAACTGGCAACTAGAGAAGTGTGAGGGGAGAATATAAGGAGGTAGGGAGTGGCAGACACGATACAGCTGAGGAGGAGAAGCTACGGATCCCTGAGAGAGACAAAAAGGATAGCAAGGCAAACACAGAAAACAATAACTAAGAAACACCATGATCTTTAGATATAGAGCGCGCAGCCACCCGCTGCGACTTCCTGACCCCAGGTATAACGGAGTCAGACGTGGCTCTTGATACCCTCGTGACACCATGTCACCTTGCCACTCATTTTTATCACCATGCTGCTGCTGCTGCTTAACCTCTTGCCGCCACACTAACGCCGATAGGCGTCAGTACGGCGGCGCTCTCAGGTCTCAGCGACGCCTATTGGCGTCATCTCGTGAGACCCGAGATTTCGCGTGAACGTGCGCGCGCATGCGTTCACAGCGGCGCGCAGCTCTGAAGTTAATCTAGAGCCTGCCAGCGCTGATCATTCGCTGGCAGGCTGTAGATGTTTTAAACATCGCATCAGAAAGGTATATTAGACGCTGTTTTGTTAACAGCGTCTGATATACCTGCTACTTGGTCCTCTGGTGGTCCCTTTTGCTTGGATCGACCACCAGAGGACAGAGGCACCTCTGTAAGTAGCACCAAGCACCAAACTACACTACACCCCCCGTCACTTATTAACCCCTTATTAACCCCTGATCACCCCATATAGACTCCCTGATCACCCCCCTGTCACCCCCCTGTCATTGATCACCCCCCTGTAAGGCTTCATTCAGACGTCCGTATGTGTTTTGCGTATCCACGGATCCGCGGATCCGCAAAACACAGACACCGGCAATGTGCTTTCCGCATTTTGTGGATCCGCACATTGCCAGAACTATATAGAAAATGCCTTTTCTTGTCCGCAATTGCGGACAAGAATAGGACATGTTCTATATTTTTGCGGAAAGGAAGTGCGGACCCGGAAGTGCTGATCCGCAATTCCGGATCCGAGCGGGACAAAGTCTGTCCCCATAGAAATGAATGGGTCCGCAATTCCGTTCCGCAAAATGCGGAACAGAATTGCGGACGTGTGAATGGGGCCTAAGGGTCCCTTATCACTGCCAGTTAGTTAGCTACTTGTTAGGTAGTTAGCGCCCACAGTCACTGATTAGTCGCTGATTAGCGTCATCGCTGTCGCTAATCAGCACTAGTACTATATAGTATCTGTAAGTGATCAAGACTGATCGCAATCAGATCTATATCAGTACATTAGAGTTACCTTAGGCTCTACAAAAAACGCAGTGTTCGCCCGATCAGGCCTGATCTTGTGCGCACACTTGCATTCAGTCCGCCCAACCGCAGTGCCAGAAATTATTATTTTTTCTGATCACTGCAAAAACACCGTAAAATCGCTGCAGCGCTATAAAGATCACTTTTGAGTGGCATGGCGAGTTCATAGAAGATTTTTTTTTTGGCACAAGTTACCGGAAATTGTTTCTTTTTTTGTTTTTTTTGGTTTTTTCTTACAAAGTCTCATATTTCACTAACTTGTGACAAAAAATAAAATCTTACATGAACTCACCATACCCCTCACGGAATCCAAATGCGTAAAAATGCCCTGTGAAATCCTAAAGGTACTCATTGGAATTTGAGCCCCTTTGCGCATCTTGGCTGCAAAAAAGTGTCACACGTGGTATCACCGTACTCAGGAGAAGTAGGGCAATGTGTTTTGGGGTGTATTTTTACATATACCCATGCTGGGTGAGAGAAATAGCTCTGTAAATTGACAACTTTGTATAAAAAAAATTGAAAAAGTTGTCATTTACAGAGATATTTCTCTCACCCAGCATGGGTATATGTAAAAAGACACCCCAAAACACATTGCCCTTCTTCTCCTGAGTACGGCGATACCACATGTGTGACACTTTTTGCAGCCTAGGTGTGCAAAAGGGGCCCAAATTCCAATGAGTACCTTTTAGGAGGGCATTTTTAGACATTTGGATTCCAGACTTCTTCTCACGCTTTAGGGCCCCTAAAATGCCAGGGCAGTATAAATACCCCACAAGTGACCCCATTTTGGAAAGAAGACACCCCAAGATATTCCGTGAGGGGCATGGCGAGTTCATAGAAGATTTTTTTTTTTGGCACAAGTTAGTGGAAAATGATTTTTTTTTTTGTTTTTTGTTTTTTCTTACAAAGTCTCATATTCCACTAACTTGTGACAAAAAATAAAATCTTACATGAACTCACCATATTTTTACATATACCCATACTGTGTGTGAGAAATATCTCTGTAAATGACAACTTTTACATTTTTTTAATATAGATATTTCTCTCACCCAGCATGGGTATATGTAAAAATACACCCCAAAACACATTGCCCTACTTCTCCTGAGTACGGAGATACCACTTGTGTGACACTTTTTTGCAGCCTAGGTGCGTAAAGGGGCTGAGGGGCATAGTGAGTCCGTGGGAGATTTTTTTTTTTTGCCAGAAGTTAGCAGAAATGGAAACTTTATTATTTTATTTTTTTCCTCAGAAAGTGTCATTTTCCGCTAACTTGTGAAAAAAAATTAGTTTAGGGTTAGAAACTCTTCTTCTTCCTCCACAGCCTGACAAAGCCATCTAGCCTGCATAAAAGGTATGTGAAAGGTGTGCGTGTGATTATCTATCTATCTATCTATCTATCTATTATACTGTTTATATATATATATATATATATATATATATATATATATATATATATATATATGTGTGTGTGTGTGTAACAGAACCTAGTTATTTCACCAGTGGAGGCATTTGGTGGAAATTTCAATGCATAAAATGCATATGTGAAATGAGAAACAGGCCTAAGACTACACTGCGTGCAGAATTATTAGGCAAATGAGTATTTTGACCACATCATCCTCTTTATGCATGTTGTCTTACTCCAAGCTGTATAGGCTCGAAAGCCTACTACCAATTAAGCATATTAGGTGATGTGCATCTCTGTAATGAGAAGGGGTGTGGTCTAATGACATCAACACCCTATATTAGGTGTGCATAATTATTAGGCAACTTCCTTTCCTTTGGCAAAATGGGTCAAAAGAAGGACTTGACAGGCTCAGAAAAGTCAAAAATAGTGAGATATCTTGCAGAGGGATGCAGCACTCTTAAAATTGCAAAGCTTCTGAAGCGTGATCATCGAACAATCAAGCGTTTCATTCAAAATAGTCAACAGGGTCGCAAGAAGCGTGTGGAAAAACCAAGGTGCAAAATAACTGCCCATGAACTGAGAAAAGTCAAGCGTGCAGCTGCCAAGATGCCACTTGCCACCAGTTTGGCCATATTTCAGAGCTGCAACATCACTGGAGTGCCCAAAAGCACAAGGTGTGCAATACTCAGAGACATGGCCAAGGTAAGAAAGGCTGAAAGACGACCACCACTGAACAAGACACACAAGCTGAAACGTCAAGACTGGGTCAAGAAATATCTCAAGACTGATTTTTCTAAGGTTTTATGGACTGATGAAATGAGAGTGAGTCTTGATGGGCCAGATGGATGGGCCCGTGGCTGGATTGGTAAAGGGCAGAGAGCTCCAGTCCGACTCAGACACCAGCAAGGTGGAGGTGGAGTACTGGTTTGGGCTGGTATCTTCAAAGATGAGCTTGTGGGGCCTTTTCGGGTTGAGGATGGAGTCAAGCTCAACTCCCAGTCCTACTGCCAGTTTCTGGAAGACACCTTCTTCAAGCAGTGGTACAGGAAGAAGTCTGCATCCTTCAAGAAAAACATGATTTTCATGCAGGACAATGCTCCATCACACGCGTCCAAGTACTCCACAGCGTGGCTGGCAAGAAAGGGTATAAAAGAAGAAAATCTAATGACATGGCCTCCTTGTTCACCTGATCTGAACCCCATTGAGAACCTGTGGTCCATCATCAAATGTGAGATTTACAAGGAGGGAAAACAGTACACCTCTCTGAACAGTGTCTGGGAGGCTGTGGTTGCTGCTGCACGCAATGTTGATGGTGAACAGATCAAAACACTGACAGAATCCATGGATGGCAGGCTTTTGAGTGTCCTTGCAAAGAAAGGTGGCTATATTGGTCACTGATTTGTTTTTGTTTTGTTTTTGAATGTCAGAAATGTATATTTGTGAATGTTGAGATGTTATATTGGTTTCACTGGTAAAAATTAATAATTGAAATGGGTATATATTTGTTTTTTGTTAAGTTGCCTAATAATTATGCACAGTAATAGTCACCTGCACACACAGATATCCCCCTAAAATAGCTAAAACTAAAAACAAACTAAAAACTACTTCCAAAAATATTCAGCTTTGATATTAATGAGTTTTTTGGGTTCATTGAGAACATGGTTGTTGTTCAATAATAAAATTAATCCTCAAAAATACAACTTGCCTAATAATTCTGCACTCCCTGTATATAATGAATGTCTGTGTATATTTATACATTCAGCCCCATACTGAGGATGCATAGGGGAAATACACTGCCCAGTGGATGCTATTCCTGTACTTGCTTGAAATTGGTTATGCTATTTTATTCTGTGTATTCAAGTAAGCAAGAGTTCACATCTTCATTTCATTTTCGGTTCTTCTGATCCGTCAGAAGAACAGAAAAAAAGGATCCAGTAAACAAATGGATCCTGTTGCATCCATTATGCACATTTGGCATCCGTTTGAGCCATTTCTACCTGAGATCCGTTTTTTAGACAGAAAGAAAACTCCTGTACGCAGTACTTTTTTCCGTCTGATAGAAAAGATCTCAGAAATGGCTCAAACGGATGCCAAATGTGCATAATGGATGCAGCAGGATCCATTTGTTTACAGGATCCTTTTTTTTTTTTTACAAGATACATTCAGTTTTTTTGTTTTTTTTGTTCTTCTGACACATCAGATGAACGGAAAATGAAACGGAAATGTAAACTCTCCCTAATTATATTTATTGGCATTGTATAGTGTGTATAGCTGTAATATTGTGAAAGGCAGGAGCGTACCTATAGTGGAAGCAGGGGACGCAGCTACTGCGGGGCCTGAACTCAAAAGGGGCCCACCTGAGATGAGGACTAAATTGTAAAAGGGCCCCCACAATAGTATTATATACAGTGACATGATATGCAGTATATGTGTGGGAAACGGACGAAATCGCAGCAGGGCCTGGTCTGAGTGAGTGATTTTGACTAGCTGCAGGACTGGGGCTTGCATAGGGGGAGGGGGGGGGGGGGGGGGGTTGTGAAGAAGTTGCCCATAAGGGGGGGGGGGGGGGGGCATTCAATAATTTGGTGTGGGGCCCAGTCAGTTCTAGTTACGCCACTGACCGTGATACAGCTCCACAGATTGTTTCCATCTGCATCTTTCTAAACAATCTGTGGACTCAGTCTTTTATCCAGACTCAGTCATTGTGCCACTATGTGGCCTCCTCATGCCATCTCCACACCATGTCACCTTGGCACTCATTTTTATCACCATGCTGCTGTTGCAGCTTAAAAGGGCTTAAAGTGATCACCAGGCCCACAATCTACCGGTAATTAAGGTTTTACGCACAAAACCAAAGTAAAAAATCGATTTTATAGGAAAAATTTATTGAAAACATTCTTTCCTGTATATTTACTTGTATATAAAGTGCAAGTGCTGCCAAAAATTACAAGGAAGAGGCACTCCGATACAACCTGTATATCACATAAAGGAGGGCCTCATTCACATTGAGTTGCGGGCCTGCAGGTGAGCTGACCCTGTAAAAGATTTTAGGTTTGGGCCTGCAGGTGAACTGACCCTGTAAAACATTATATGCGAGGGCCTGCAGTTGAGCTGGCCCTGTAAAACATTATATGCGAGGGCCTGCAGTTGAGCTGACCCTGAAAAACATTAGGGGCGAGGGCCTGCTGGTGAGCTAACCCTCTAAAACATTAGGGGCGAGGGCCTGCTGCTGAGCTGACCCTGTAAAACATTATATGTGAGGGCCTGCTGCTGAACTGACTCTCTAAAACATTATATGCGAGAACCTGCTGCTGAGCTGACGCTCTAAAACATTATATGCGAGTGCCTGCTGGTAAGCTGAAGCTATAAAACATTATATGCGAGTGCTTGCTGGTGAGCTGACGCTCTAAAACAGGCATCCTCAAACTGCGGCCCTCCAGCTGTTGCAAAACTACAACTTCCAGCATGCCCGAACAGCCTACAGGTATCAGCCTACAGCAAGGCATTGTGGGAGTTGTAGTTTTACAACAGCTGGAGGGCCACAGTTTGAGGATGCCTGCTCTAAAACATTATATGCGAGGGCCTGCTGATGAGCTGACGCTCTAAAACATTATATGCAAATGCCTGCTGGTGAGCTGACGCTCTAAAACATATGCGAGGGCCTGCTGCTGAGCTGACCCTCTAAAACATTAGGGGCGAGGGCCTGCTTGTGAACTGACCCTCTAAAACATTAGGGGCGAGGGCCTGCTTGTGAACTGACCCTCTAAAACATTAGGGGCGAGGGCCTGCTGCTGAGCTGAATCTCTAAAACATTAGGGGCGAGGGCCTGCTGCTGAGCTGACCCTCTAAAACATTAGGGGCGAGGGCCTGCTTGTGAACTGACCCTCTAAAACATTATATGCGATGGCCTGCTGCTGAGCTGACCCTCTAAAACATTAGGGGCGAGGGCCTGCTTGTGAACTGACCCTCTAAAACATTAGGGGCGAGGGCCTGCTGCTGAGCTGACCCTCTAAAACATTAGGGGCGAGGGCCTGCTTGTGAACTGACCCTCTAAAACATTATATGCGATGGCCTGCTGCTGAGCTGACCCTCTAAAACATTAGGGGCGAGGGCCTGCTGCTGAGCTGACCCTCTAAAACATTATATGCGAGGGCCTGCTGCTGAGCTGACGCTCTAAAACATTATATGCGAGGGCCTGCTGCTGATCTGACCCTCTAAAACATTATATGCGAGGGCCTGCTGCTGAGCTGACGCTCTAAAACATTATATGCGAGGGCCTGCTGCTGAGCTGACCCTTTAAAACATTAGGGGCGAGGGCCTGCTGCTGAGCTGACACTATAAAAGAATTTGAGTTGAGGGTCTGCCGTTGAGCTGAACCTATTACAAAAGTGGAGGGAATATATACAATCTGGATGAGGAGGAGGAGAAAACAAGATTCAACCATATACTCTTTTTTTGTGGTGGATAAGGTGCATGGGAATACACTACAGTAGATTGAGTACATTATAAATGATAGATTGAAATTGCCTTTGTGTTCATCATCAGCTCAGCTCTCCTCTGGTGGAGTTGAGAAGTCAGGGGCAATCCAGGCCTTGTTCATGTTTATCTGAGTCAACCTGTCAGCATTGCCAGTGGACAAGCGGATACGCTTATCTATAATAATGCCACCAGCAGCACTAAATACCCGCTCAGACAAAACGCTGGCGGCAGGGCAGGCCAGCACCTCCAAGGCGTAGAGCGCAAGTTCGTTCCACATATCCAGCTTGGACACCCAGTAGTTGTAAGGCACTGAGGGATCATTTAGGACGCTGACATGGTCTGCTATGTATTCCTTCACATCTTCAAAAACTGTTCCCTCCTTGGCCGCGCTTCAGGGTGAGGTTGCTGGCGGGGTGTCATGAAAGTGTCCCATGCCTTGGAGAGTGTTGCCCTGCCTTTGTTGACACTGCTGTGTGTTCCCCTTGTCTCCCTTCCTCGGCTGCCTAAGGAAGTACGAACTCTGCCCAGCATTGTCAGATGGAAAATTTTGGAGCAATCTCTCAACAAGTACCTCCTGGTATTGCACCGTTTTACTCGTCCTCTCCACCACAGGAATGAGAGATGAGAAGTTCTCTTTGTAGCGGGGTTCGAGAAGGGTGAACACCCAGTAATCCGTGTTATCTAAAATGCGTATAACGCGAGGGTTGCTGGAAAGGCAGCCTAACATGAAGTCAGCCATGTGTGCCAGAGTACCAACAGGCAAGACGTCGATGTCGACATCAGGAGGACTCTTTATCTCCTCATCCTCCTCTTCTGCCCATCCACGCTGAACAGATGGAATTAAAGTTCCATGGGTACTACCCTCTGTAGCAGAGGCAACTGTCTCCAGCTCCTCCTCCTCTTCATGGTCCAATTCGCGCTGAGAAGACGAACTGAGGGTGGTCTGGCTATCACCCTGTGTAAGGTCCTCCCCCATTTTCTCACCACATTTAGAGCGTCGTCCTTAATTGTGAGCAGCAATCGTTTGAGTAGACACAGCAGTGGGATGGTTACGCTGATAATAGTGTTATCGCAACTAACCATCTGTGTGGATTCATCAAAGTTTTTTAAAACCTCACAGAGGTCAGACATAACTGCCCACTCCTCGCTTGTGAATAGCGGAAGTTGACTCGAAAGGCGACGACCATGTTGCAGCTGGTATTCCACAACTGCCCTCTGCTTCTCACAAAGCCTGGCCAACATGTGGAACGTAGAGTTCCAGCGCGTGCTCACGTCACACAACAGTCGGTAAGCTGGAAGCCACAAACGCTGCTGCAGCGTCGACAGACCGGCTGAAGCTGTGGACGACTTGTGGAAATGGGCACACACCTGGCGCGCCTTCACTAGTAGGTCTGGCAAATTGGGGTAGGTTTTGATAAACCCCTGAACCACTAAGTTTAAGACGTGGGTTAGGCATGGGATGTGTGTCAGGTTGCCGAGCTCCAAAGCCGCCAAGTTACAGCCATTGTCAGACACAACCATGCCTGGTTGTAGGTTGAGTGGCGAGAGCCACAGCTCGGTTTGGTCCCTTATCCCCTGCCACAGCTTTGTGGCGGTGTGCTGTTTGTCACCTAAGCAGATCAGCTTCAGCACGGCCTGTTGACACTTACCCACTGCAGTGCTACACTGCTTCCAGCTAACGACTGATGGCTGACTGCTGCTGGAGGTGGAAGTGGAGTCGGCGGAGGAGAAGTGGGGGTTGGAGCCAGTAATATAGCTGCTGGCAGAGACCCTGATGGATGTAGGGCCCGCAATCCTGGGCGGGGGTAGCACCTGTGCCATCCCAGGGTACGACTCACTCCCGGCCTCCACAACATTCACCCAGTGTGTGGTCAGGGAAATGTAGCGTCCCTGGCCACCAGAACTTGTTCATGTGTCCGTGGTTAAGTGGACCTTCCCAGTAACTGTGTCGGTCAGGGCACGGTGATGTTCTGGGACACATGCTGGTGTAAGATGGGCACGGCACACAGTGAAAAATAGTGTGATACTGTCTGTTGAGCTGTGTATCTAATCCTATCCTGTGTGATACTGTCTGCTGAGCTGTGTATCTAATCCTATCCTGTGTGATACTGTCTGCTGAGCTGTGTATCTAATCTTATGTTGTGTGATACTGTCTGCTAAGCTGTGTATCTAATCCTATTCTGTGTGATACTGTCTGCTGAGCTGTGTATCTAATCCTATTCTGTGTGATACTGTCTGCTGAGCTGTGTATCTAATCCTATCCTGTGTGATACTGTCTGCTGAGCTGTGTATCTAATATCCTATCCTGCATGATACTGTCTGCTGAGCTGTGTATCTAATCCTATCCTCTGTGATACTGTCTGCTGAGCTGTGTATCTAATCCTATCCTGTGTGATACTGTCTGCTGAGCTGTGTATCTAATCCTGTGTGATACTGTCGGCTGAGCTGTGTATCTAATATCATATCCTGCGTGATACTGTCTGCTGAGCTGTGTTTCTAATCCTGTCATGTGTGATACTGCATGCTGAGCTGTGTATCTAATCCTATCCTGTGTGATTCTATCTGCTGAGCTGTGTATCTAATCCTATCCTGTGTGATACTGTCTGTTGAGCTGTGTATCTAATCCTAACCTGTGTGATACTGTCTGCTGAGCTGTGTATCTAATCTTATGTTGTGTGATACTGTCTGCTAAGCTGTGTATCTAATCCTATCCTGTGTGATACTGTCTGCTGAGCTGTGTATCTAATATCCTATCCTTTGTGATACTGTCTGCTAAGCTGTGTATCTAATCCTATCCTGTGTGATACTGTCTGCTGAGCTGTGTATCTAATATCATATCCTGCGTGATACTGCATGCTGAGCTGTGTATCTAATCCTATCCTGTGTGATACTGTCTGCTGAGCTGTGTATCTAATCCTATCCTGTGTGATAATGTCTGCTGAGCTGTGTATATAATCCTATCCTGTGTGATTCTATCTGCTGAGCTGTGTATCTAATCCTATCCTGTGTGATACTGTCTGCTGAGCTGTGTATCTAATTCTATCCTGTGTGATACTGTCTGATGAGCTGTGTATCTAATCCTATCCTATGTGATACTGCCTTCTGAGCTGTGTATTTAATCATGTCATGTGTGATACTGTCTGCTGAGCTGTGTATCTAATCCTATCCTGTGTGATACTGTCTGCTGTGTATCTAAGTCTATTGTGTAATACTGTCTGCTGAGCTGTGCATGTCGTCGCGTAACCCTAGCCTAAAGCTGACTTATAGCAGTAAAAATTAAGAAAAATGACTAGGTTGTTATGCAAACCTGGAGTAAAACTGTGTGTATGTGGAGACTAAGAGCCTCTGAGCTTCTATTGGCTGATAAGGGACATCTGGCCGTGTGCATGGCAGTTGGGGGCTTGTATTTGGTCATTTTTTGGGAATATCTAAGGAACGGTATGTCCTAGAGAGCTGAGACCCGATCTAAAACCTTCCCGGACACATGATGTACCCGTGTGCCAAATTTGGTGAAGATCGGTCCAGTCGTTTGGTCACGCATAAAGAACAGACAGACAGAAACTCATTTTTATATATATAAGAGACTAGCAGAAAGACCCGGCTTCGCACGGGTATATTTCATCTATTTCATTTAATGTTTCTGTGTGTCGTTAAAAGGTAATGACAGTATCCCCCATAACAGTGATCTCTACAGCACCCCGCCACCTTAACAGTGAACTCCACAGCCCCTCACCCCTTAACACTGACCCCCCACAGTGCCCTGCCTCCTTAAAATGGGACCTCCACAGCAGCCCATCTCCTTAACTTTGACCTTTACAGCAGCCTGCCCCTTTAACAGTAAGTTTCACAGCACCCCACTCCCTTGACAGTGACCTCCTCAGGGGCCCACCCCCTTAACAGTGACCTATACAGAACCCCACCCCTTAACACTGACCTCCATAGGGGAACGTCCTTTTGTCTGTGACCTCCACTCTTCCCTGCCCCCTTAACAGCACCTGTCCCTTTAACAGTGACTGCCACAGTACCCCGCTCCCTTAACAGTGACCTCACAGTACCCTGCTGACTTAACAGTGACCTCCACAGCAGCTGCCTATTTAATAGTGGCCCCTACCCCTTCACAGTGACCTCCACAGTGCCCGCCCCTTTAAGTCCTTAAGGACCGGGCTAATTTTCACCTTAAGGACCAGGCCATTTTTTTGCAAATCTGACCAGTGTCACTTTATGTGTGAATAACTTTAAAATGCTTTGACTTATCCAGGCCATTCTGAGATAGTTTTTTAGTCACATATTGTACTTCATGACACTGGTAAAATGGAGTAAAAAAAAATAATTCATTTTTATTTATAAAAAAATACCAAATTTGCAAAAAATTTTGAAAAATTTGCAAAGTTTCAATTTCTCTACTTCTATAATACATAGTAATACCTACAAAAATAGTTATTACTTTACATTCCCCATATGTCTACTTCATTTTTGGATCATTTTGGGAATTACATTTTATTTTTTGGGGATGTTACAAGGCTTAGAAGTTTAGAAGCAAATCTTGAAATTTTTCTGAAATTTTCAAAAACCCACTTTTCAAGGACCAGTTCAGGTCTGAAGTCACTTTGTGAGGCTTACATAATAGAAACCACCCAAAAATTACCCCATTCTAAAACTACACCCCTCAAGGTATTCAAAACTGACTTTACAAACTTTGTTAACCCTTTAGGTGTTCCACAAGAATTAATGTAAAATAGAGATACAATTTCAAAATTTCACTTTTTTGGCAGATTTTCCATTTTAATAATTTTTTCCAGTTACAAAGCAAGGGTTAAAAGCCAAACAAAACTCAATATTTATGGCTCTGATTCTGTAGTTTACAGAAACACCCCATATGTGGTCGTAAACTGCTGTACAGGCACACGGCAGGGCACAGAAGGAAAGGAATGCCATACGGTTTTTGGAAGGCAGGTTTTGCTGCACTGGTCTTTTGACACCATGTCCCATTTGAAGTCCCCCTGATGCACCCCTAGAGTAGAAACTCCAAAAAAGTGATCCCATTTTAGAAACTACGGGATAGGGTGGCAGTTTTGTTGGTACTATTTTAGGGTACATATGATTTTTGGTTGCTCTATATTACAATATTTGTGAGGCAAGGTAACAAGAAATAGCTGTTTTGGCACCGTTTTTATTTTTTTGTTATTTACAACATTCATCTGACATGTTAGATCATGTGGTATTTTTATAGACCAGGTTGTCACGGATGCGGCGATACCTAATATATATACTTTTTTTTATTTATGTAAGTTTTACACAATGATTTCATTTTTGTAGCAAAAAAAATCATGTTTTAGTGTTTCCATAGTCTGAGAGCCATCATTTTTTTTAGTTTTTGTGCGATTATCTTGGGTAGGGTACGATTTTTGCAGGATGAGATGACGGTTTGATTGGCACTATTTTGGGGTGCGTGTGACTTTTTGATCGCTTGCTATTACACTTTTTGTGATGTAAGGTGACAAAAAATTGTTTATTTAGCACAGTTTTTTTTTAAAATTTTTTACGGTGTTCATCTGAGGGGTTAGGTCATGTGATATTTTTATAGAGCCGGGCGATATGGACGCGGCGATACCTAATATGTATACTTTTTTTTATTTATGTAAGTTTTACACAATAACAGCTTTTCAAAAACAAAAAAATATATATTTTAGTGTCTCCATATTCTGAGCCACAGTTTTTTTTATTTTTTGGGCAATTGTCTCAGGTAGGGGCTCATTTTTTGCGGGATGAGGTGACGGTTAGATTGGTACTATTTTGGTGGGCAAATGCCTTTTTGATCGCTTGCTGTTGTACTTTTTGTGATGTAAGGTGACAAAAAAATGGTTTATTTAGCACAGTTTTTATTTTTTACGGTGTTCATCTGAGGGGTTAGGTCATGTGATAAGTTTATTGAGCCAGTCGATACAGACGCGGCGATACTTAATATGTATACTTTTTCTTTCTCCTATTTTTTACCAATTTTTTTTTACTTTATTTGGGGAAAATGACATTTTTGTTTATTTTTACTTGAAACTTTTAATTTTTGGGGGGAAAAACTTATTTTTTTCAACTTTTTTTTTTTCACTTTTTCACTTTGTGACTTCAACTTTTGGGGGTCTAATCCTTTACAATGCATTCCAATACTTCTGTATTGGAATGCATTGGCTGTATGAGTAATACAGTGTGTATTACTCATACAGCTTCCTGCCTGTGAGATCCAGGGGGCTGGATCTCACAGGCTCGTCACCGGAAGGCAGCGCAGATGCCTCAGGAAGGCATCGCTCTGCCTTCCATGCCATCGGGTCCCCCCTACAGCCCCACAGGGACCCGATGGCACCGCCGCCCGCAACCGCCGCTGCATGTAAAAGCCGCAAACCGTAGGTCTGAATTGACTTCAGTTTGCGGCGATCGCCGACACGGGGGGAGGTCATGGGACCCCCCCGCGCATTTAGCCAAGGTGCCTGCTCAATGATTTGAGCAGGCACCTTGTTCCGATCACCGCCCGCCGGGCGTCGGTGATCGGAAATACACATGTCCTTAAGTACCGGGACAACATGCCGTACCGGTACGTCATGTGTCCGGAAGAGGTCAACAGTGACCTTCACAGCGGCCTGCCCCCTTAACAGTAACATCCACAGTTAACGCCCCCTTAACAGTGACCTCCACAGCAGCTGCCTGTCACGAGGGTGTCAAGAACCACGCCTGACTCCGTTATACCCGGGGTCAGGAGGTCGCAGCGGTTGGCTGCACGCTCTATGTAAGATAGGGCTGTTTCCTTATGGTAGCTTTCTGGATTTGCTTTGCAACCCTTTTGGCTCACTTAGGGATCCGTAGCTCCTTCTCCTCAGCTGTTCCTTGTCCAGCACTCCCAACCTCCTTATATTCCCCTCTCACACTTCTCTGGTTGCCAGATATAGAGCTTCCTGCCTGGATATCTATTCTGACCCTCTGGAGCTGTGTTGCTGCGTTCTCTGGTTGTTGGTCCAGAACGCTACCCTCCGGATCCCTGTTGGACCTTTGTGGTCTGCTGTGGTCGCCCACCTGGGTGTATGTGTTTGTCTGTATTGTCTGTCCTCTCCCTGGTGTTTCCCTCTTAGTGTCAGTGGTGCGGACTAGCGATCCCACCGGCCCGTTCACTATCTAGGGCTCATTTTAGGGAAAGCCAGGGTTTAGGCACGTGATCGCCGCACGGGTGAGGAACCCGTCTAGGGACGTCAGGGCAGTCAGGTGCCAGCCACAAGGTGAGTCAGGGGTCACCACCTTTCCCTCTCCCTTGGGCAGGGCTTTCCCTTTTTCCTCCCTGTGCGTGACGACGGTCATTACATTATATCTGGCCCTTATTTTGTGTAGGTAAAAAAATAAAAATTAAAAATATATATATATTTTTTTTACCTACTTAGAATCCAGTATGGATCAAATTGCTGCTCTGTCCAAACAATTTCATGGCCTGTCTTTGGAGGTGGCAGGATTGAAGGCGTCGGTCCTCCAGCAACAGCAGCAATTACAACTGACCGCAAGCCCAGCGGTTGCTACTGGTAACCAGGTTGTTGCGGAACCCAAGGTCCCTCTCCCTGACAGATTTTCTGGGGGAAGGGACAGGTTTTTAACATTCCGTGAGGCCTGTAAATTATATTTTAAACTGCGCCCTTACTCCTCTGGTAATGAAGAACAGCGGGTGGGGGTTGTTATTTCCCTGCTGCAGGGGGACCCGCAGTCCTGGGCGTTCTCTTTACCTACTGATTCCCAGGCTCTCCGGTCAGTGGATGAGTTTTTCAGGGCCTTGGGTCTCATATATGACGACCCTGACCGAGTCGCACTGGCTGAAACAAGATTACGGAGACTCTTACAAGGAGAGCGGCCGGTAGAGGAGTATTGCTCTGACTTCCGTAGGTGGGCTACGGATACCCAATGGAACGACCCGGCTCTCAGGAGTCAGTTCTGCTATGGGTTATCCGAAAGGGTTAAGGATGCGCTTGCATTATATGAGACCCCCTTTTCCCTTGATGCGGTTATGTCCCTTAGGGGACCACCATAACGAGATGCTTTCTATGTTCTGGAGGGGCTTCCCACTCCGGTAGTGCTGGGTCTTCCCTGGTTGGTAGCGCACAATCCAGTGGTGGATTGGCAGGCCAGGGAGATATTGGAGTGGAGTGAGCAGTGCAGAGAAAATTGCTTAAATAGCAATTGCTTAGTCGCCTCCATAACTACCCTACCTACATTTATTTCGGATTTTGAGGACGTTTTTTCTGAAAAGGGTTGTCAGAAGTTACCACCTCATCGTCCTTATGATTGCCCGGTTAACCTTATTCCCGGTGCAAAATTACACAAGACCAGGTTATATAATCTTTCAGGTCCAGAGAGACAAGCCATGAAAGATTATATCTCCGAGAGCTTGGCTAAGGGACACATCAGACCCTCTTCTTCACCCGTGGCTGCAGGGTTTTTCTTCGTTAAAAAGAAAGATGGGGGCCTGCGTCCTTGCCTAGATTTTCGCGAATTAAATCGGATAACCATCCGAGACCCATACCCTCTTCCTCTCATTCCTGACCTGTTCAACCAGATTGTGGGTGCTAGGTGGTTCTCCAAACTTGATCTTAGGGGGGCCTACAATCTGATTCGTATTAAGGAGGGGGATGAGTGGAAGACAGCTTTTAACACCCCTGAGGGGCATTATGAAAATCTAGTTATGCCTTTCGGTCTGACCAATGCTCCTGCCGTCTTTCAACATTTCGTTAATGACATTTTTAGTCATCTAATCGGCAGGTTTGTGGTAATATACCTAGATGATATTTTTATTTATTCGTCTGATCTGAGAACACATGAGGTGCATGTCAGACAAGTACTGCAGGTCCTACGGACGAATAAATTATATGCTAAAATTGAAAAATGTGTCTTTGCCGTTCAGGAGATACAATTCCTAGGTTATTTTTTATCTGCTTCAGGTTTCCGTATGGATCCTAGGAAGGTCCAGGCAATTTTAGATTGGGATCTTCCTGAGAACCTCAAAGCACTGCAACGGTTCTTGGGCTTCGCGAATTTCTATAGGAAATTCATTAAAAATTATTCACTTATTGTAAAACCCCTTACTGACATGACTAGGAAGGGGACTGATTTTTCTAAATGGTCTGACGCCGCTAAAGTTGCTTTTTCCTCTCTAAAAGAGAGGTTTACCTCAGCACCTGTACTAGTCCAACCTGATGTCTCTCAGCCTTTTATTGTTGAAGTCGATGCGTCAGAGGTGGGAGTGGGGGCGGTGCTGTCTCAGGGTCCGTCTCCTGGCAAATGGCGTCCTTGTGCTTTCTTTTCTAAAAAACTATCTGCAGCAGAAAAGAACTACGATATTGGCAATAGGGAACTATTAGCTATTAAACTTGCGTTTGAGGAGTGGCGTCACTTTTTAGAGGGGGCAGTCCACCCCGTCACTGTGATTACGGACCACAAAAATCTTCTGTACCTCGAATCAGCTAAGCGTCTCACCCCTAGACAAGCTAGGTGGTCGCTATTTTTTACCAGGTTTAACTTTGTGATTACCTATCATCCTGTGGCAAAGAATACCAAGGCTGATGCACTATCTCGTTGTTTCCCTGGAGGGGGTAATGTGAGTGATCCGGTGCCCATTCTTCAAAGAGGAGTGGTTGTCTCTGCGGTACACTCTGTTCTGGAGGGGAAGGTGTTAGAGGCCCAGGGGGACGCCCCGGTCTCTTACCCCTCAAAGAAATTGTTTGTACCGTTGAACCTGCGTTTCGAATTATTAAAGGAACATCATAATTCGGCACTTGCTGGGCACCCGGGTAGTAAAGCAACCTTGGAGCTATTGTCTCATCGTTTTTGGTGGCCAAGGTTGCATCAGGATGTATTGTATTTTGTGTCTTCTTGTTCTACCTGTGCGCGCGCAAAAGTTTCACATACACGTCCTGCAGGGTCTCTATTACCACTCGTCATTCCCAATAGACCATGGACACATCTGTCAATGGATTTTATCACTGACTTACCTTTGTCTGCGGGTAAAACTGTTATTTTGGTAGTAGTGGACAGGTTTAGCAAAATGGTACACTTCATTGCGTTACCCGCACTACCTAATGCTAAGACTCTTGCTCAGGTATTCGTCAGTGAAATCGTGAAGCTTCACGGGGTCCCCTCCGATGTTGTTTCGGATCGGGGTACCCAGTTTATTTCAAAATTTTGGAAAGCTTTTTGTTCCCGTTTGGGGGTACACTTGTCCTTTTCCTCAGCTTTCCATCCTCAGTCGAATGGACAGACTGAGCGTACCAACCAAAACCTGGAGACATATCTAAGATGTTTTGTGTCTGAAAACCAAGAGTTGTGGTCATGATATTTACCGTTAGCTGAGTTTGCCATAAATAATCGTCGTCAGGAATCCACTGGCAAGTCACCATTTCTTGGTGCATATGGTTTTCATCCCCAATTCTGTACTTTCAAAGAGGGGGGGTCTTCTGGGGTTCCCGAAGAGGAACGGTTTTTGTCATCTCTTTCATCGGTATGGCAGAAGGTGCAAGCTAACTTGAAAAATATGGGAGGTAAATACAAATGCATGGCTGATAAGAGACGGTCGCCAGGTCCGGACCTAGGAGTGAATGACTATGTGTGGTTGTCTACTAGGAATATTAAATTGAAGGTTCCCTCTTGGAAACTGGGTCCTAGGTTTATTGGTCCTTACAAAATTGTAGCCATCATCAACCCCGTGGCTTTTCGCCTGGAGTTACCTCAGACTTTTAAAATCCATAATGTCTTTCATAAGTCGTTACTCAAAAAATATGTTCCACCTCTAGAACCGTCACCGCTGCCACCCCCTCCTGTTGTTGTGGATGGTAATCTAAAATTTCAGATATCCAAAATTGTTAATTCTCGTCGGGTCCGCCGCTCTCTTCAATATCTGGTGCATTGGAGAGGTTACGGTCCCGAGGAAAGAATGTGGGTTCCTGCGTCTGAGGTAAACGCCGACAGGCTAGTTCGGGTTTTTCATGCCTCTCATCCTGAGAGACCTAGTCCTGAGTGTCCGGAGGCCCCTCGTAGAGAGGGGGGTACTGTCACGAGGGTGTCAAGAACCACGCCTGACTCCGTTATACCCGGGGTCAGGAAGTCGCAGCGGTTGGCTGCGCGCTCTATGTAAGATAGGGCTGTTTCCTTATGGTAGCTTTCTGGGTTTGCTTTGCAACCCTTTTGGCTCACTCAGGGATCCGTAGCTCCTTCTCCTCAGCTGTTCCTTGTCCAGCACTCCCAACCTCCTTATATTCCCCTCTCACACTTCTCTGGTTGCCAGATATAGAGCTTCCTGCATGGACATCTATTCTGACCCTCTGGAGCTGTGTTGCTGCGTTCTCTGGTTGTTGGTCCAGAACGCTACCCTCCGGATCCCTGTTGGACCTTTGTGGTCTGCTGTGGTCGCCCACCTGGGTGTATGTGTTTGTCTGTATTGTCTGTCCTCTCCCTGGTGTTTCCCTCTTAGTGTCAGTGGTGCGGACTAGCGATCCCACCGGCCCGTTCACTATCTAGGGCTCATTTTAGGGAAAGCCAGGGTTTAGGCACGTGATCGCCGCACGGGTGAGGAACCCGTCTAGGGACGTCAGGGCAGTCAGGTGCCAGCCACAAGGTGAGTCAGGGGTCACCACCTTTCCCTCTCCCTTGGGCAGGGCTTTCCCTTTTCCCTCCCTGTGTGTGACGCCGGTCATTACACTGCCCCTTTAATAGTGGCCTCTTAACAGTGACCTCCACAGCGCCCTGCCCCTTTAAGGCTAGGGCTACATGACTACATGTGTCACACGACATTTTGTCTTACTAATGTCGCGCAACAATTTTTATAATGATAGGCTATAGAGTCGCACTGTGACATGCAACATGCTGTGACTGCGACTCGACAGTCGCAAAAAATCCATCCAAGATGGATGCATGTAGCAGTGTAGTTGTGCCCTATGTGTCGTGCAACTAAGTGTCGGCGTGTAGCCCTAGCCTAAACCTGATCTACAGCATCGAAGAAAAATGGCTGGGTTGTTATGGAAACATGGAGTAAAACTATGTGTATGTGGAGACTAAGGGCCTGCGAGCTTCTATTGACGTGATAGGTGAATGTAAGCTATGAAGGTGCATGGTGGTGGACCGACATGCTACACTGGAGCATCTAACTGCCAAAATAAACCAGGTGGCTACCAGACAGTTCAGTGAACCCTTCTGCATATGTATGGAGCTCAGAAGCAGACGGATGGTCACTGCACCTCTGTTAACGAAGTTGAATTAACAATAGACTGAATCAACTTGCAGGATAACAGGCCAAACTGGATGGACAGATGTCTTTTTTCAGCCTTTAAACTATTTTACTATGTTACTATAGAGGCTTCAATCTTCGCGGCAGTATCAGAATTGTACCTCTGCTGATTTGCAAAGGATTGCTTTCTCCGATGCGTCATTTTTTCTGCTTCATCGAACGTTGGTGTGTCAGGAGAGAAAAGTCAGAGAACAAACAGCTGCAACCATTGCTGGAAACCCAGCCTAAACCAGGGCAAGCAAACAATCCCCCCCCACCCTCAAAAAAAAAAAGCCACCCTAACCCTAGGAAATAAACAGAGGACTACCATCTTGTTGGGTGGTGATCAACCACAGCTTTATTTTACTTCTCCTGTTCATACCGCCAGCTGTGACTTAAAAGGAAGTATAACCGGGGGCATGGCCTGACCGAGCTCGATGGCGGCTGCTTGTTAGCAGAGCTCCCGCCACCAGAAACTATCTCAGCCTCTTTCTAAGCACTACCCTACGACCGGCATGAAGATTCAGCCGAAGGATTGCACACAAGCCACTCCTGGGCATAAAGAAGACCCAAATTCGAGGTCAGACATGGAGAAATTCCACAGTAAGTCGGCCTCTCAGCCGCCAGCGCGGTCCTCTAAGATGGCGCCGAAACATCATGGCGCGGCACCGGACGACACCGCAGTCTCCCAGGCATCGAAAGATGAGGAGGCCATAGGGGCCGGTAGCCTACAGCACGGAGACGAACGGTCTGACCTCACCAGAGAGTTTCTGGAAGGAGCGCTACAGAGAGCTCTGGCTCCGTTGGCTGCAGATCTGGCGTCCATAAAAACTGACATTCACCACATTGGAGACCGGGTCGAAACCCTCGAGCAGTCTCAAGACGCCATACTTACCTTCAACTCGGCAGTAAAAGACTCCTTGTACTCCCACGCCAGAGCGATGAATACCCTCCTGCTTCAAATGGAGGACCAGGAGAACAGAAACAGGCGAAGAAATATCAGGATCCGGGGTCTGCCAGAGGCGGAAGATAAGGAAGATCTGTTTCAGGTCATGGACTCCCTCTTCCATATGCTTTTGGGTCCGGAACAAGCGGTCCATGTCACAGTTGAAAGAGTGCATCGGGCCTTGAAACCGAAACCGGTATCACGTGATAATCCTAGAGATATTATTTGCGGCATCCTGATCTACAGCGATACCGAACTACTCTTACAGGCTGCAAGGAAGAAAGGTGAAGTGAAGTTTCAAGGGGTTAATGTCCAGTTATACCAGGACTTAGCTGCTTCTACCCTGCAAAAAAGGAGGCTTCTGAAACCACTCACCGATCTCCTCCACTGCTCCAAGTTCCCTTACAGATGGCTTTTTCCCTTTGGGATTCTGATTACAGCGGGGAACCGTCGCATAACTGTCCGCTCACCTGAAGACCTTCTGCCAGTTTGGGAAGCGCTGCAACAGTCACCATTGGAGATCTCTTCATGGCTGCCTGTCCCATCTATGGAGGACTTACCACCGCTACCATCGGTATCGAAATGGATGAAGCCGAAACCTCAGAGATCCGGGAAGTACAAGAAGACCTGGTCCAAAGGCATACCAGATTGAGGGTCTGCCACAGGCGGTATTTTCTTTTTCATACTAGCAACGCTCGTTTGCTTGGACTGCCTCCTTAGAGTCAATAAGCCACCCATAATAGCAGTTTTTCCTAGTTGCACAATTTTATAGTTGTTTTCTGCTAGCCATGCATTTAGGTTCACTTCACCTATAGCTTTAAGCCGATTAAGAGCTTTATCTACCACCCAACAAGTGTGTCGTAAAGGTGGTACCAGTCTATCTTATCTTAGTTAATGACGAGGCTAGGATGGTGGGGTTCTGGGCTGGTCGGGATACAATACACATGCTACTAGCGTGCGTACTTACTTCCCTCCCCCCAGCACAAAACTCTGAATACATCGGAAATTACCTTTTAGCTATGTTCATTTGCTTTAAGGTTTTGTTTGATTTGTTATGTATATCCTTGATGTCTGGTCAGATGTATGGCCTTAGCACGGGGTCCTATAGACAATACCAATGGCTTCATTAACGTTAAGCTTTTCCACCTTTAACGTACATGGATGTAATAATCCCATGAAACGCAGCAGAATTTTTCAAGTCCTTAAAAAAATTGCAGTTGATATAGCCCTCCTTCAAGAGACCCACTTTTCTAACTCCCGCGTGCCTAACCTAAGTAACTCCCCTTTTAACCTATGGTATCATGCTACTTCTAGTAGCAAGAGGAGTCAGCATTGGATTCATACAAGGTATTCCCTTTACGTTACACTCAGAGTTAAAAGACCCGGAGGGAAGATATCTTCTATTGAAGGGAGAAATAGGCCATCTGACGGTCACTATATGCAATGTGTATGCGCCAAATGTAAAAACGGTCAGCTGGTTAAAAGATGTGCTTAACAAAATCAGTGCCTTTGCCACAGGCGTCCTTTTAGTAGGGGGGGACCTCAACCTCACCCTAAACCCCCTGTTTGATTCTTCAACCCAGAAATCGGCCATCTCATTTCGCGCTCTCGAGTCGGCCCAATCGCATCTTAGAGCTCTTCACTTCAGTGATGTCTGGAGATCGGGGCATGGTGATAGACGAGACTATATGTTCTACTCAAATCCTCATAAGTCCTACCAGAGGTTGGATTATTTCTTCATCTCTGAAAGATACTTACCAGCGGTTCAATCCTCTGTGGTTCATAATATCACGGTATCTGACCATGCACCGGTCTCCTTTGTCATCAGTTTCCCTGACTTGTGTGGAAGAGAATGGACCTGGAGATTGAATCACACCCTCCTTGACCCACAGAAACAAGTGGAATCCATATCACAAAAGTTGCAAGAGTACTTTACCCTGAATGTCGACTCCACGTTATCTAGGGCCATAGTATGGGAGGCGCATAAAGCGGTGATACGTGGGGAGTTCATAGAGCTGGGTTCCCACATTAAAAAAAGCAGAATGAGGAAAATGTCGGATCTGCTATCCCGTATTGCCACACTTGAAGCGTCTCATAAAAAGTCACTCGCATTGAGGGATTTAAAAGAACTTAAAATCCTAAGACAAGAACTTAAGGGGCTGTTAAACATGAAAGCGTTTAGGGCTTATCTGAGAGTAAAACACAAACATTATGTCCACGGAAATAGAGGAGGTAAGATCATGTCAGCACTCATCAAAAAACGAGATGACCAAGTCTTTATCAAGCATATGAGATCACAAGATGGGTCTCTCACAACAGACACTTAAATGATATAAAAAATATTCAGCGATTATTATCACGCTTTGAATAATCTTAGGCATGGGGAACATGGGGACGTAGTGCTGGCAAGAGAGGAGGAAATAGGGAAGTTTTTACAGCAGTTGAATCTACCAGTTCTTACGGAATCTTCTAAACTAACCCTGTTGGCCCCTATAACCCTAGATGAGGTAAAAAGGGTCCTTAAAACTACACCATCAGGTAAGAGCCCTGGTCCAGACGGTCTCACGGTGGCTTACTATAAACGTTTTCTCCCAGTTCTAGGCCCACAACTTGTTGCCTTTTTCAACTCACTGTTGAACGGTATCCCTTGACTAAACAGGCATTGGAGGCACATATTATTGTGCTGCCGAAACCGGGCAAAGACCTAGAGGTCCCTTCCAGCTTCAGACCGATTTCGCTATTAAACGCGGACGTGAAACTGTGGGCGAAACTTTTAGCCAGCAGACTTTCCCCTTTATTACCAGGGATTATATCTCCAGAGCAATCTGGTTTTGTGGGGGGGCAGGGAGTGCAGGGACAGCACGTTTCGAGTTCTACAAGCTCAGCAATTCGCCTTGAAGTATGGGAAGAAGCTTGCGTTTCTCAGCACTGACGCTGAAAAGGCGTTCGATAGGGTGGATTGGAATTATATGAAAGCCACCCTGTTGAAATTTGGCCTCCCCTCGCAGTTTGTTAATGCGGTGCTCTCTCTGTATTCTAGCCCCTCCGCAAAAGTCCAAGTAAACGGTATACTATCACCTACTTTTAGTATAACAAATGGGACGTGGCAGGGATGGCCGCTCTCGCCCACATTGTTTATACTCTGCTTGGAGACGTTCCTCCAAGCTTTGAGACAAGATTCTGCAATCCAAGGGCTAACAGTGGGGAATGAGGTCCATACTGTAGCCGCGTTCGCGGACGACATGCTAATATTTTTAACAAGACCAGAGGAAGCGCTCCCAGCCCTCCTGAAACAATTAGACATATTTGGATCCCTGTCCATCTTTAAAATTAACCTCTCTAAATGCACAGCCTTAGGCATTAACATTACCCGCTCGTTAACAGAGAGACTTAAGAGAGACTTTCCCTTCCAATGGCATGACTCCCACATTAGTTACTTAGGCATTAAGGTGACAAAAGACCCTAACCAGCTATTTTCCCAGAACTATTCGCCGTTACTATCCAGTATTAGACAACAACTCGCAGATATTAAGATCCCTTACCTATCCTGGATAGGGAGGAAAAATTTACTAAAAACTTATATTTTGCCCAAAGTACTATATACTTTGCAGACCCTGCCCATTCCCCTTCCTCAATCTTTCCTGGCACAAGTCCGCAGCCTTTTCTCCTCCTTCATATGGGGAAACAGCAGTCCTAGACTTGCATATAGGGTTTTAGCTAAACCTAGATTTAGAGGCGGCTTCGGACTCCCAGACGCGGCTACTTATTACAGAGCAATTCAACTAAGATTACACTCTGAACTCAGCAACCCTAAGATCTGCAAGCTGGGATGTCAGATAGCCAGGAAGTTACTAGGTCCAAGGGGTCTAGCAGGCTTATGGGATCCTAGGGTGGTAGTTAAAGGTAGCAAAGGTTTGGGCAAACTTGACCCTCTCAATGGCGTTCTGGTCACATGGTCTAAAATGTCAGCACACATATACCCCTCTCAATGTTTGTCCCCGTTTACTCCTATATGTTATCTACCATACTTACTAACCAAAGGGCTTCCAGGATGACCTGGGTCTATGGGCGGCGCTAGGCACGGTTGCAGTAGGTGATCTCTTGAAACAGCATGAGGTCCCTTCCCTTTAATGGCTCCGAGCTAGCTTCCCACATATTCCATGGTTCCCTTTACATTATTCACAATTTTAGAAAATATGCTCTCAATATATAAAGTGTACTCTTGGCCACCTTGACCCTACTTGGTACGATACAATTCTGACGCAACAAACGAACAAGAGAGGGATCGTCTCTAAGTTATATAATAAGTTATTAGACACTGGAGGTACATCCAAACCCCTTTTCATCTCTCAATGGGAAAAAAGACATGAATACCTCCTTTGACAGTGAAACAGTAGATAGGATTCTTTGTCATTCACATGGGTACCCTAGATGTATTAGGATCCAGGAAAATGCCTATAAGCTAGTCACTAGATGGTACAACACGCCTGTCAAACTTCATGCCATGGATTCCTCACATTCAGATCAGTGTTGGAGGTGTAGAGGTGCTAAAGGCACGATGTTTCATATATGGTGGGAGTGTCCACTGATCTTCACCTTCTGGGATATGATCTCCAAATGCATCCAGGAGATTTGCCCCTCCTCCTCGCCACTTACTCCTTTAGTGGCTTTGCTTAATTTGCCCAATGTCAAGTTTGTGCTGGCAAAGCACTCCCTGATAGCCTCATTAGTTTCCGCAGCGAAGCTACTAGTCCCTATGTTTTGGCTCACCAGCAAAGCACCACAATTGGTTGATTGGATTGACAAAGTACAGGAGATATGTCAGCTGGAGGAGCTGTCTAGTTGGGAGTCTCTGTCCCATGATAAGTATCTGTTGGTGTGGAATCCATGGCTGAAGTGGTATGATAATCACACCCAGGTTAAAAATTCCTCACATAATTAGGACTTATTTGATAATGGTGCTGGTTGTTATAGGAAATGTTAGTGTGGCTAGTTACGCTGTACTGCACTTAATGTACCGTTGTATAACTGGTAAAGTAGCTTTGTAGCCCGATTGATTCATGTGTGACTTGGACCGCTAGGTCGTCGTTAAAAACGTATGACCTCACTAAATACTGTTTAGGCTCACCTTTTAGTGTAGGGGTGGAATTGTCAGACACGAGCAATTAGTGTGTTCTTTTTCACTGTCTCTATATGTACTCAATCATGCACTATGTATACTCTGTATCAGATCAAGGATATGTTCTGTGTTTTCTCTTCATTGTTTATTTGTACAATGTCTTTCTATTGCTTTATTTACAAAATAAAAAATCTTAAATAAAGATTTGATTAAAAAAAAGGAAGTAGAACCGATCCACACTACAAAAGAAACAGAAGTCAGGAACGCAGAAAACACTGGTAAATAACCGGGAAGCCCCCAAAAACACAGCCCTGAGCCATTGTTAACAAAAAACAAAGGGGGGGACGGGCACAACCGCTGGTCGTCCAAGAAGGAGGAGGCACATAAAAATTCTGGGGGCTGGCTATCTGAGCACGTGTAGGGAAGGGGAGGGAGCAGCAGACCGCACGGTAGTGCTTTAACCTCTGTGCTGCTGGAAAAACGGTCTGGTGCTGGCCAGGCCACCCAAGTGCTGCAACCCCTTCAGAAGGACAACAGATGGGGGGGGGGGGGGGGGGGCAACCAAGGCACATAGAAGGGGGGAGGGGATCCCAGCAGTCCCCGATCCCCCATCCTTATACAGTCGGGGGCCTCATCAAACACAAGCTGGTGGTGGCAGCGTTATGGTCTGGGGAATGTTTTCATGGCATTCTATAGGCCCACCTATCCATATGGAAGGCATTCTCAACTGATTTGGGTATGCATCCATCCTTGCAGATTACATACTGTACATCCATATATACTGATTTTCTTCCCTGGGGCATATGGGATCTTTCAGCAAGACAATGTGAAAATGTCTGACATTGGAAGAGTATGACCAAGACTTCTACTACCCTGGCCCCCTAATTTCCCAGACTTGAACCCAGTTGAGCATCTGTGGGACCACCTCTATCATCGTGTTTGGCCTGTGGTTCTTCCCCCATGCAGCCTCCAGCAGCTGCGGGATGCTCTGCAGTCATCATGGCTCTAGATACCTGTGAAAACCAACCAGGACCTTATAGAGTCACTCCTGTCCGGTCTAGCTGCTGTCTGTGCTGCACATGGTGGTTACTCTGAACATTATGCACAGTAAGAATATTATTGAAATTTCTATCCCGAGAAAGTCTTTCCATTGACTACAGTTCATCCGTTGGCTTAGGTTTCAGGAGAAACCAGCTCACCCATGTATGATTCGCTGGATGCAAGTTGCATGGACCTCGTTTGTGTTTGGCAATTAAATCAGAAAAGGATAAGAATGTCCAGCATCTTGGGATCTTCGTATAGGAGCTTTTTTTTTTTTTGGTGAGAATCAATCCGATGCATATAGATGCAAATAGACAAAACAATGCTTATACGTTTCGGACACCAGCTGTGTCATTATTCATAGCGATATATTTAGTAAAGAGGAACACACATTTAAAAGCCTCACACAACTCCATCCTCTGTGTGATTATTCAACACCTGTGTCACAATCACCATACGGCAATCTCTCCATGCATACATAGTCTTATATACTAGAACAATGGATCCCCAACCCTAAGGAAAGGGGGAAGGGGGCACAAACAATTACACAACAATGTAAAATGACCAACATTTAAATACAGTATACCATATATAGATTATGTTAAATGATGTGTACTTCTCTATGCGCCACATAATGGAACATGTTTTTACACCAACCGCTACATGGTTAGCACATGTATATCAAAGCAAAATCTCAATATGGGAATATGTTCCAAAGGTAAGTATGAGGGAGGAGCTAATTAGCAATGATTTCCTGTTTTTGTTTCCAGTATTATAACCTTATCTCAAAGATTCTTACTTTGCAGTGATCTGGTCTTTCATTGAAATATCCAAGAAGCCTCTCTATTATGTAATGTTCATGTTCTGTCTCTACTGTGAATGTTTTTCAGAAATTACCAAGGCAGCCAGCTTGTAATGTTGAAAAATGTTTAGTGCATTAGAGGTATTCTGGGTCTCCGTTTTTTTTTTGTTTTATATATATATCCTGTATGTATTCAGGAATGTGTTTTTTTTTTTTTTTTGGTTTTTAATCCGTATGGTACTTCTGATATATGTTTTGACACCTTAAAACATAGTTCACATAGTTACTTTTGCAGTTTAATAGTCTCAGGGTTCTCCAGGAATGATTTAAAATGGCCATAAGTAATCTGTCCTAGAATGTGAGCAGGACTGGTTGGCTCCACGTGCAGAGCTGCCTAGGAGGGTGAGGGGTCAGGGCTTCACTCCACATTACGCTCTGGTACTTGCATATGCTACATATTGTGAGTTTTCCTCTAAGGCTGCTCAGCCATGATGGCATATCGTAGGCAGGATCACATCATTACCATCTATTGTAGAGCAGTGTAGGCAACCAGTCCTGGTTACATTCTAGATCAGGTTGTTAGGCGTCATTTTACATCATATTTCTGCACAATATCTTGTGAAAACACTGAGAGAGCTCTGTGCAAACAGATTATTACAGCTTCTAATTCAGTCAATTGTAAGTGCATTAAAGCTTAGGCACTGAGCTCTCTGTAGTGGTGCCTGCAGGCTTGGCAATAGATGGAAAGCAGGAGATTCATCAATGTAAAATACATGGAGAAATATGGTGTTCAGAATGAAAGCCATATTTATGAAGCACCTATTCTATGAGAACCATCTACACCCCTGTATACTGCAATTCTTTTTGTTGTTTTCCCCTTATAAATGGTGCTCTCACTAGTTAGCTCTTCCACTTCCACTACCTCCTCTCTTCATTTGTTGGCTAGAATACAAAGTACAATGTACAATACAATTTGTCCTGATTCATTCACCAACCGGAATACGTTGAATTGTATGAGGAGAATGTGTCCTACTTGTCTAACTTGTCGACTCGCTCCAACAGGCTTTCATCCCCCAATCTACTCCTTCCCCAAGGAAGACAATTCATCAAAGGGGGGGTTTCATTGGCCACAACAAGCCATTTTATTAAACAAAACAACATAAATAATAAAAATAACATAAATAACGTTGCCAAAGGCCCTCCCCAACCCAACAACATTCCTTGAGTAAATTACACTACAAGAAGGGTCCTTGGAGAGCCAAAAACCTGACGGAAATCTGCCCCACCCCTCAATTAAATTACCTCTAGCTGATAGTCGCCAGCTCAGAGGCAGAAACATGCAACCATGGGCAATAACCTGGGCAGATTCCCGTCATATCACACCTCCGATTCCAATGCCTGGGGAGTCCTCCCATCACGCCAGAGCCACCATTAACACCAACTCCAAGGATCCCCCACCGCCATGGCCTCTTGAACCCACCTAACCAGCAAAAACCCTCCCAAAAAAAAACTAAAACACAACATGCCAACCTACACGGTGGGTGGATGGGTGGTGGCTGCAGCTGTCACCAGTCAATTTTCCAGACATTACAAATCCACTGATCCGTTACAAAAATAGCCCCAAGCTATAGAGTTTCCCCGCTGTGGCCGTGTCCTTCTCTGTCCGTTTGTGGCAAGGATACCGCGAGAAATCCCTTTCTGTGCAATGTAATGTATGTGTGGCTCCCATATATTTCATAGGTTGGTAGGAACCACTGTGCCCATCTGGAAGTTTGTCCTAGGTCAGCCTGATGAAGGGTTTATATGCGAAATATTGCTACATCACATGACTGTTACACAGTGGTGCTTATTTTAACATGGATCAATAAAGTACATAATTGGATTTTTGACCTAAAAAGTTGGTGTGCTGATCCATTCATATGTGGTAGGGAAGGGGAGACCGTTTATGGACTGAGCACCACCGCCATGTTAGCATGCAACAGTGCCCATTAGGGTGCATGCACAACGCGGACCAGCCAAAAATACGGATGATGTCCGTGTTACATACGTTTTTTTTGTGTGGCTCTATTGTAACAATGCCTTTCCTTGTCTACAAAACTGAAAATAATAGGACACGTTCTATCTTTTTTGCAGGGCCACGGAATAGACATAGGGATCCGACCAAAAATAATTTCGTGTGAATGGGGCCTTAGTGTGGTAGCCACAGATGATATGTGGTGCCTACTTTTTAAAAGGGCATCGATAAATAAAGCGCACGTGATCTGCATCATTTTTCTAATAAAACACTTTTTGGGTTGTATGACATTTGATAATGACTCATGAGATGAATGAAGGTAAATATTCAAATTAGAAAACAATCTCACCATCTGGGATTACATGTGAATATTAAAGTACCTGCCATTCAGATGCAGCACCTCCCAAATAACAGGAATAATGAATTCCACGTATTTGCATGTAGTCACTTGATGCTTCCTGTGAGGGTAGGTTGAACCCATAGAACCAGTTAGAGGTCTTCTGCTGGGTGTTGATCCCTGATACAGTCTTTTTAGAAGTAATCCTATTATAGAGCTTATGAATTGAATAGATTCCTAGTATTGTGTTTTGCCTTGACTCGTCTGGAAACAAACAACGATAACGCCAAGATACTTCCATGTAAAATGTATAGGTGTTGTGTACAGGAAATTCTTTGAGATGTTAGGGTGACAGGGTACTTTTAGCTTTTTCAGGATATATACAGTATGTAGAAATAAAGTATAACTATTGGGGTCCTACTGGCTCCACACATATATGTTACTTGTACTACTGTCGGGAAGCTCAACCCCCCAAAATACAGTATATTTTAAAGGGGTTATCCAACCCCAAAAATGCCCCCCCAAATGCCCAGGCCCCTCACAGAGATTGTACCTACCTCGCTCCCTGGCACCCATGTAGCTTCTGATGCCCGGATGGCCGCCACTGCATCTCCCTGTTGTGCTGATCAAAACATCTGGCGACGGGGGTGAGGTGGACAGCCAATAGCAGGCCGCAACGGGAACGAACCTCCCTAGCATAGCGGGTGACACTAGGGAGGCTTGTTCCCATCGCGGCCTGCTATTGGCTACTCTCCATGGCCAGAAGTTTTGATCAGCGAAACGGGGAGATGCAGCGGTGGCTGTGCGGGCATCAGAAGTGACGCGGGTGCCGGGGAGCGAGGTAAGTACAATCTGTGTAAGGGGCCAAGAGGCATTTGGAGGGGGGGGGGGCATTTTTGAGGTTGGATAACCCCTTTAACTCTTGGCCCCATTCTGCTTCTCCTAGCTTTCTGAAAGGGTACTGTGATTCGTCAACAGCATGTAGAGAACTCCTTTATCAAGTGCAAGTATAGATGGACTTACAGTACTCGTGGAGTAAGTAGTGTAGTGTCCATCCCTGGTGATCCAGGAGTTTAGTGGTCTTCTTCGCTAATCCAGATGATATTGCTGGCCATAGACATGAGATAACTCCCATGATTGCCCATCCGACAGTTATTTCCCTTGATTATACCATAAACTTTGAGATTTGTGTGAACTGAATGATCATTGCACTTCTATGGCAGGAGGTGCAGAAGTAGCAGCTGCATCAGGACCCGAGTGCTTAATGGGGGTCAAAATGTCCTTCACCAGTATTATAAATGGGCCATGGTAGGTGGAGGACGGGTCCTGGGCAAAAAATGCAATCCTCCTATTACTGGTGGTCCAGTATAACTGAATACTGAATGCTATTACTTTATGCTCATTCCTATGCCGGGTCCCTGCTGCTGCCCACGGCTCCAGTGACCATCCATGTCAGGTTCCCAGGTGACCAGACAACAAAGCTTCCTTTGAGCATTATCCAGGCAGCTAATTTAAAGGGAACTTGGACTTGTCTCCACTGCCTGCGGATTAAGGTATATCCTGACTTATTCTTCCTGTATATTGACTCTGTTCCTGACTCCTGATTGCAAACCCCCACCTTAATCTTACCTTGTTCTTAAAGGGAATGTCTCATTAGAGAATTACCTAATGTTTAAATCTTGTTTTTATGTCTAACATATTTTGAAAGAATTTTTGATGATGTTATTTTTAATTTTCCATGTCACTATCTATATCAAAATAAAAACTATAAAATCCTGCAGTTTTCGCACTAATAATAATAATAGTAGTAATAATAATATTTATATAGCGCCACCATATTCCACAGCGCTTTACAATTCAGAGAATTGTAAACAATAATAATAGGCGCCATTTCTTGGTCTGTAAAGAGCACTGTACTGCAGTTATCTGCTTATCTGTCATTCTAATTCTGCCTGTAATGATATCACCTCTGTGTATAGATAAGACAGGATCCACCATTCACAGTAGGTGATTGTCAGAGCTTATCTATTCTTTCCTTGTACAATGATATCTGCACAGGTCACAGAACATGCCTAGAAAACTCTCCCACAGAGGTCAATGAGGTCCCCTCCTGACCATTGTGTCTATGGCCCATGGGGCTGCTGTAAAGCAATTTTCCTAATTCTTTCTAAAAGCTGTTAAGAATGGCTCAGGCAAGATGGCCGCCCCCATAATCATGTTCAGGAAACAGAATTAAAAAATCTGCAATCAGAAAATGACAACAGATTAGAAAAAAAGGAGATGTGTTGTATCTGGTTTTAACCGGCATTTAAAATTTTTGGTGACACATTTCCTTTAACCCCTTAGGCCTAGTTCACACGACCGTATGTCTTTTTCTGTGTTTTGCGGTCCGTTTTTCACTGATCCGTTGTTCCGTTTTTGAGTTCCGTTGTGTTTCCGCTTCTGTTCCGTATTTCCGTATGGCATGTACAGTATACAGTAATTACATAGAAAAAATTGGGCTGGGCATAACATTTTCAATAGATGGTTCCGCAAAAACGGAACGGATACGGAAGACATACGGATGCATTTCCGTATGTGTTCAGTTTTTTTTGCGGACCCATTGACTTGAATGGAGCCATGGAACGTGATTTGCGGGCAATAATAGGACATGTTCTATCTTTCAACGGAACGGAAAAATGGAAATACGGAAACGGAATGCATACGGAACACATTCCGTTTTTAATGCGGAACCATTGAAATTAATGGTTACGTATACGGACCGTATACGGAACACAAAAAAACAGCCCGTACACTCGCAAAAAAAAGTTTGGGTGAACTGGGCCTTAGTGACCTGTTTTGGGCCTTACTAACCAAGTGTTTTTCTTCCTTTTTTCATCGTCACCTTCCAAGAGCTATAACTTTTTTTTATTTTTCCATCTATATAGCTATATAAGGGCTTGTTTTTTTTTTTGCGGGACAAGTTCTAGTTTTAATAGCACCATCTTGGGGTACAAAACTTTATGATTAACTTTTATTAACTCTTTCTGGGAGGGAGATGGGAAAAACAGCAATACTGCCGCTGAGTTTTTACGCTATAAATGTTAAGGCGTTCATTTTTGGTTCAGTACGATTACAGGGATACCAAATACATCAAGTTTTTTCTGTTTTACTACTTTTGTTCAATAAAACTCTTTTTTTAAAAGGACCCATAACTTTTTTATGTTTCTTTCTATGGAGTTCTGTGGGGACTTGATTTTTGCGGAACGATTAGATTTTTGTTTTTTACTGTTATAATTTTGGAGTAAATGACACTTTTTGATCATCGCTTGTTATTACATTATTTCAGTGGCAACTAAGCATAAATTAACAATTCTGTCATTTTTTTTGTAGTGTTCACCGTAGGGGATAGTTTACATGATATTTATGTAGTGGCAATACCAAACATATAGGGGAGATTTTTTTTTTTGCAATTTATTTCATTTCAGCGTATTTTCAATAGAATTATTTTAATTTAATAAATCCTTTTTTTTTTACCACTTAATAGTCCTACAAGGGGACTATAACAGACGACATATTGATTGCTTTTAAAATACAATGCACTATCCCTACAGTGCATTGCATTTTAATGTCAGTGCTTTACTGACAGGCAAAGCCTGTTGGAAAATACCGTACTCAAGGCTGGTTTGGGGCCTATATCAGACCCCAGCCAGAGTTTACACAGCCTTTACACCCAGCGATCGCATTGGCGAGGTGCTGATGGAAGACAGAGGCATGTAAAGAGTTAAACAACCCAGATTGACACTCCTGTCGGTCCGGGTTGTTAGAGCAGGAGCGTGGCTCTCATGTTAAAGCCGGGCCACGACTCCCTACGTCCAGCCAAAGGCTCCTTAGTGACCTCTAAAAAGGCGTATGGGTGGTCACTAAGGGGTTAAATTAGTCTCATCCCTTGAATCTTGTCCATAGCTTGCTTCCATAATGACACTTCAACCACAGCGTTCATCCTGTACTAACATCATCAGTCTTATGTAGACCTTAGAAGTGGCTGTGAATGGTATGTAGCGCTGCTGCTTTTCGCAGAACTGCAGTACCATAGGACGTATGAGACAACCTGTGTAGATGGAGAAAATACTAAATGTTCTAAAACCTTGCAAAATATTTGCAGTTTTTCTTTACATGATCTCATTAGACGATTATACGGACATGGAAAGAGATTAATGTACATACCGGAGGAAATCTATCAACAATGATGCAGGGACCAATCAAAACATGGTCTCTGTCACTAGAATTTTCAGTATTAAACTGGCTGACCTTAGCGAGGCTCCTGCACCTAGAGGCTCCCGTCTCCCACCTCAAGTCATGTCTTCCAAGTGTTGATTGACAGGGCCAGGCATCTTTCGCATCCTTCTGCCTGCCCTGTGCCCTGGGGAAATCTCGCACCCTTCAATATTCTGTGCAGGCGCGGTGAGGAAGCTGGCAGCCTGCGAGCGTCCTTCCCTCACCGCGCCTGCGCAGAATACCGAAGGGCGTGAGATTTCCCCAGGGCACAGGGCAGGCAGAAGAATGTGAAAGATGCCTGGCCCTGTCAATCAACACTTGGAAGACATGACTTGAGGTGGGAGACGGGAGCCTCTAGGTGCAGGAGCAACGCCCCCCCCCCCCCCTTCTCCTAGAGGCTCATTTACATATGATAAAAGTAAGAATTCTACAGTAATGGGAAACGGATAATCATTAGAATAGCAGAGTTAGGTGCAGCTGACATTAGCACCTCGCTAAGGTCAGCCAGTTTAATACTGAAAATTCTAGTGACAGAAACCCTTTAGGCTGCATTCACACGTCCGTGGTGTGTTGCGGACCCGCAAATTGCGGGTCCGCAACACACCAGCCCGGCAACCCCATAGAAATGCCTATTCTTGTCCGCAAGCTGCGGACAAGAATAGGACATGCTCTATCTTTTTGCGGAGCTGCGGACCCAAAATCGGGGGCCGCGCTCCGCAATTGCGGCTGCAGACAGCACACTGTGTGCTGTCCGCATCCACTCCGTCCCCATAGAGAATGAATGGGTCCGCACCCATTCCGCAAAATTGCGGAAAGGATGCGGACCCATTTTGCGGACGTGTGAATGGAGCCTTAATCTGGGATACTTTTTTAACCACTTTGGGACTACTCAATGACTTTAAAGGGCATCTGTCAGCAGATTTGTACCTATGAAACCGTCTGACCTGTTGCATGTGCACTTGGCAGCTGAAGACATCTGTGTTGGTCCCGGAGCCTCTAGGTGTAATGACAACGCCGCCATTGCTCCTAAAGGCTCATTTGCACATATTAAAACATCATTTTTCTCAGCAATGAGGGCACATATGTACATGGGACTAAAACAGATGCCTTCCGCGGCCAAGCGCATATATATCAGGTCAGCCAGTGTCATAGGTACAAATCTGCTGACAGATGACCTTTAACCCTTTCACTACCAGCGCCGTACAAGTTTCAAACAGCAGAGACCTGCCGCTAATTAAAGCCTTTTGATGCCGAGATCAAGTGAGATCATGGCATCTAAAGTGTTAAAAACCACTTGCGCTTCCGGGAATCCTACGGTCATCCTCTGCGACCAATGGGGATGGTGGTGACTGGTTTGAATGCCCTGGGTCTCGCTGAAGAGACCTAGTCCTAGAGTATTCAAACTGCAATTCTTATTTTAGCCACCAGATGGCAGGCCAACATAACAAATGTGCAATAGACAGTAATAAAGTCATTTTAAAAATATAATTGTTCAAAATAAAAAATTTCAAAACAGATTTTTTTTAGGCTCATACGTGAGCTTTAAAATAATTTCAAAAAAAAAACAAACTTAAAATATATAAACAATAAAAGAAAAATATAAAAGTTTAAATCACCCCACTTTCCGTATAATAAAAAAATAAATACTTAAATAACAAAATCTTTTAACATCATGGGTATCACTGTGACCCCATACTATTAAAATATAAAAAAAAAAATGTCAATATGGCAAATGGCGTAAAGGAAAATCTGAGGATTACCAACGGATTTTGGGTCGCACTGTAGAGCCCAGTGTCAGAAAGCTGGGTTTGCGTCCAAGATCTTGGGTCTTCCAGCAGGACAATGACCCCAAACATACGTCAAAAAGCACCCAGAAATGGATGGCAACAAAGAGCTGGAGAGTTCTAAAGTGGCCAGCAATGAGTCCAGATCGAAATCCCATTGAACATCTGTGGAGAAATCTTAAAATTGCTGTTGGGAAATGGCGCCCTTCCAATAAGAGAGTCCTGGAGCAGTTTGCTAAGGAGGAGAGGTGTCAGAAGCTTATTGATGGTTATAGGAAGCGACTGATTTCAGTTATTTTTTCCAAAGGGTGTGCAACCAAATATTAAGTTAAGGGTGCCAATGATTCTGTCCAGCCCATTTTTGGAGTTTGGTGTGACATTATGTCCAATTTGCTTTTTTTTCTCCCTTTTTTGGTTTTGTTCCAATACACACAAAGGGAATTAACATGTGTATAGCAAAACATTTGTTACTGCAATACTTTTCTGTGAGAAATACTTCATTTTCTTGAAAAATTTCAGGGGTGCCAACATTTACGGCCATGACTGTATGTTGGGCCGGTTTTCTGTCAGTTTGGATTTGTCTACAACATGGGGCCACTTCTATATTTTTTTTTTTCAGGGCCACTTTAGTTTTCCAGTCACTATGACACATTAAAAGTTTTACTAAAGTGCAAAAAAAAAAAGGGTAAAAGAAATACACATATATGGTATTGGCGAAATGACGTCCACATTGATCTCAGCAGTCGGACCCCAAAGTGATGCAACATTTATCACCTATCCTATGAGTAGATGATACTTTCCATCAGCATTGGACTGGCCTACCAGAGGACCAAAGGATCCTCTGGTGGGCCCAGGCTCTGATGCCATAGTGGCCTCCAAAGGTCCAAAAAAACAACAACGTTTGGGGCTGCCTTTGGAGACAATAAATTGCTCCTCATACTGATTGGGTGATCAGTTTTTGACTAGAGCACCAGTTCCAGGCTGTAAAGAAGGTGAGCTATCCACTTTAGTGTTACCAAATTGCTACTAGGGTCTGTTTGAATCAAAGCCTATTAGACTTTATTGATGAGATGGGGGTTGGGCCCACAGAATAATTGGTAGGCCCAAGGAACTCCAGTCTAGCACTGCTTTCCGTGGGATAACTCCTTTAAATGGAATTATCCAGAGAAGATATTTCAGGTAACAGCAAAATCATTGCATTGTCTCACAGGGGAAATTCTCATTGAAAATTTACACAAGAAGGTAATAGATTTTCACTCATCTTCTTCTACAGATGTGAAGGCCCATATGACCACTAAATAATGGTCAGATTGTCTACAATAAAGGGGTTATCCGACCCCTGAAATGCCCCCCCCCCCCCATATGCCCGGGACCCTCAAACACAATGTACTTACCTCTCTCCCCAGCACCCGGGTGACGCTAGTGAGGTTGGTCCCGTCACCTCCTGCCATTGGCTGCTCCCCCCCCGATGTTTTCATCCACGCATTGGGAGAAGCAGCGGTGGCCGTGCGGGGACCAGGAGCGACGCGGGTGCCGACGAGAGAGGTAAGTACATTGTGTATGAGAGGCCCGGGCATATGGGGGGGCATTTCAGGGGTTGGATAACCCCTTTAACCATACATTGACTGGTCTCTCCCTTCCAGCTGGCTGTGCAACAAGGCGGAGGAATTTATTGAAAGATCCAGGCTCCCAAAATTTACCAAAAGTTACCATTTGAGCAGTTTCCTGGATCTCACTTTGGCTGGTTACATCTATGCTCAGGATAGTAAATACATCTGGGTGCTGCTCTTTCAGTGCCTGCAGATCTGCGGCGGACTGTGGGTCTCTCTATGTTGCTATCACTTTGGTTGCCTATGTAGGTGATGCGAGAAACTTGCAGAAATGGAGACCGCTGGCCCCTTGGTTCAATACCATGCCCTTAGTCATGCTTACAGGGTGGAATGAACCCAAGTAAGGCTGAGTTCGCATCAGCGTTCAGCCTTTCCGTTCTCCTGCTCCGTTATATGAGCAGGAGAATGGAAAGTACGGATTTGGCACATAACTGAGCCCAACGGAGCCTACGGACCCCATAGACTATAATGGGGTCCGTTAGGTTTCTGCTCAGAGGAAATTTTTTGAAGCGGAGACAAAAGTTGTGAGGGCAGGACTTTTGTCTCCGCTTCAATAATCTTCCTCTGAGCGGAAACCTAACAGACCCCGTTATAGTTATGCGTCGAATCCATCCTTTCCGTTCTCCTGCTCCTATAACGGAGCAGGAGAACGGAAAGGCTGAACACTGATGTGAACTAGGCCTTAGTCCTTCTGCTGCACAGGAAACTTCAACTGTTCACAACACAAACTGAAATATGGCCCCACCTAGTGGTAGATTATCAAATTGTCAATCCCTTAACAAAAAGGAAGAGACGTTTCTATTTTCCACTACATTTGCACATTAAGAGCACTTTTTATGAACAGAGAGCTTTCATTTTACCGCTAGAGGTGGTTATTTTTCACCCTGCTGTATTGCAGTGTTTTATGCCCGTTGGTCATAGGGTTCATACACATGGCACCTGTCTTGTTAGTAGCCGTAATGAGAATTCCATAGAGGACTATGAGCCTTCTTCTGTACTACCATATGACTCTCATTTCAAACACAGGCATGCAGAAATGTTTTTTGGCATGTTACCTAAAAAAAATATGCTTCTTGTCATGGGCACACTCAGAATGGTGACTGGAACGGTTTTGGAGTATTCTGGCTCTCATTTAGGAGGCACAGTCAATATTTGAATCTCATACAGTGTTAATTATGCTAAGTTATAAGTTTGAGCGGTAGGATTGTGTACCCAAGTTAAAATATAATATAGTGCTCCTGGCCATAAGCTATAAGAAATAGCTTCTATTGGAGTGAACTTACTCGACCTTTTATTTTATGTTCTATGACTCAGTGTTCTTTGTTTTCTTATTTCTTATTTGTGAAGCGATTTTCACTACATAACTTTTGAATTAACAAATGTATGTAAATCGTATATCTCACAATGCGTGATAAGTCAGGTTGGAAGACCATTTGCTTAAATATGATCTAGGTTATATTTCTGACTTGCGATGTTATGCTTTACTGACCAGTTGTACTGGTAATGCCCCCTTTTTCAAAAGTACTAAAGTATTTGTAAGTGTATGATTTATCTTGTTGATAATATAATAAAAAGAGAATTATAAAAAAAAATTATGCTAAGTGGCAGGTGGATCATGGCAGAACTGCTTGGTTGTCATGGACAGAACAGGCTCCCGATACTGTATATTTGGCGTTTTAATGGGCATATGGACCTCAAGGGGGAGGGGGGGGGGGGGGGTCTCTGCTTTCGGCTTTCCCTCCGGAGGACACAACAACCTTGGCGCACATCTACACTACTCACAAAAAGTTAGGAATATTTGGCTTTCGGGTAAAATTTATGGAAAACTTAAAAAGTTCACGTTACAGTTATATTATATCATGTAAGTAGGGCATTTAAGTAGAAGCTTGCAATGGCGATTTCCTCACCTCAAACAATTTATTGAAACAAAAGCCAACACCAGTGGTGGGTATACCCCCACAAAAATGTCAGTGTCTCAATAACTTATCATGTGGCTTTGAGCATCAATTACAGCTTGACAACGACGTCTCATGCTGTTTACAAGTCGACTGATTGTCTGCTGAGGCATGGCATCCAACTCTTCTTGAAGGCCGGCCCTGAGGTCATTGAGGTTCTGGGGTACAGAGTTACGATCCTCTAAGAGCAGGCATGCTCAACCTGCGGCCCTCCAGCTGTTGCAAAACTACAACTCCCAGCATGCTCAAACAGCCTACAGCTATCAGCCTACAGCAGGGCATTGTGGGAGTTGTAGTTTTACAACAGCTGGAGGGCCACAGGTTGAGCATGCCTACTCTACACGGTGACTCAGCTGATTCCATAAGTTTTCAATGGGATTCAGGTCTGGAAGAAGTGCAGGCCACTCCATTTGAGGTACTCCAGTCTCCAACAGACGTTCCTTAATGATGCGACCTCGATGAGCTGGCGCATTGTCATCTTAGAAAATGAAATTATGCCTGTGTTGTTCATGCAGAGACACAATGACTGGATTAATGATGTTATTCGAGTAGTATAGGCTTGTCACTGTACCACTCACAAAGTGTAGGGCAGTTCTGTATTGACTAGACACATCTGCCCACACTGTAACACCACCACCTCAAAAGGCTCGTCTGGTGACAAAAGTGGCTGATGCATAGCGCTCTCCTTAAAGGGGTTCTCCGGGAATTAAGAAAATGAAAGTACATAAATATTACTTTATCATAAATATATTCCCAAATACCTTTCATTAGTCATAATGACTCATTTTGTCTGGGGAGCAGTGATTAGAAGAAATAAAATGTCTGCTGTCCTATTAGTGCACACAAAGCCTGTCCTAATCACACAGGAGGACAAGTTACTTCACAGCAATGAGGTAAAGAGCTGCCTCCTCTCTGCTTGTCAGGGATTATGATCCTGAATACAGATGAGAAGATCTTCAGATGAATCTCTGTGGGAATGGAGCTTATGAGGAGACATGAAGTACAAAGAGGAGGGACAGGACAGATTGTGTTAATGGAGACTGCATACAAGAATTGCTGCTAATCAGCCACATCCCCTCCTCCTCTCTGTACTTCATGTCCCCTCATAAACTCCATTCCTACAGAGATTCAGATAAAGATCTTATCAGCTGTATTCAGGATCATAATCCCTGACAAGCAGAGCAGAGAGGAAGATGAGGCAGCTCTTTACCTCAGTGTTGTGAAGTAACTTGTCCTCCTGTGTGATTAGGACAGGTTTTGTGTGTACTAATGGGACAGTGCCCATTTTGTTTCTCCTAATGATTGCTCCCCAGACAAAAAGAGCCAATATAACTAATGTAAGGTATTTGGAAATATACACTGCTCAAAAAAATAAAGGGAACACTTAAACAACACAATGTAACTCCAAGTCAATCACACTTCTGTGAAATCAAACTGTCCACTTAGGAAGCAACACTGAGTGACAATCAATTTCACATGCTGTTGTGCAAATGGGATAGACAACAGGTGGAAATTATAGGCAATTAGCAAGACACCCCCAATAAAGGAGTGGTTCTGCAGGTGGTGACCACAGACTACTTCTCAGTTCCTATGCTTCCTGGCTGATGTTTTAGTCACTTTTGAATGCTGGCGGTGCTTTCACTCTAGTGGTAGCATGAGACGGAGTCTACATCCCACACAAGTGGCTCAGGTAGTGCAGCTCTTTGGCAAGAAGGTTTGCTGTGTCTGTCAGCGTAGTGTCCAGAGCATGGAGGAGCTACCAGGAGACAGGCCAGTACATCAGGAGACGTGGAGGAGGCCGTAGGAGGGCAACAACCCAGCAGCAGGACCGCTACCTCCGCCTTTGTGCAAGGAGGAACAGGAGAAGCACTGCCAGAGACCTGCAAAATGACCTCCAGCAGGCCACAAATGTGCATGTGTCTGCTCAAACGGTCAGAAACAGACTCCATGAGGGTGATATGAGGGCCCGAAGTCCACAGGTGGGGGTTGTGCTCACAGCCCAACACCATGCAGGACGTTTGGCATTTGCCAGAGAACACCAAGTTTGGCAAATTCGCCACTGGCACCCTGTGCTCTTCACAGATGAAAGCAAGTTCACACTGAGCACATGTGACAGCCGTGACAGAGTCTGGAGACGCCGTGGAGAACGTTCTGCTGCCTGCAACATCCTCCAGCATGACCGGTTTGGCATTGGGTCAGTAATGGTGTGGGGTGGCATTTCTTTGGAGGGCCGCACAGCCCTCCATGTGCTCGCCAGAGATAGCCTGACTGCCATTAGGTACGGAGATGAGATCCTCAGACCCCTTGTGAGACCATATGCTGGTGCGGTTGGCCCTGGGTTCCTCCTAATGCAAGACAATGCTAGACCTCATGTGGCTGGAGTGTGTCAGCAGTTCCTGCAAGACAAAGGCATTGATGCTATGGACTGGCCCGCCCGTTCCCCAGACCTGAATCCAATTGAGCACATCTGGGACATCATGTCTCGCTCTATCCACCAACGTCACGTTGCACCACAGACTGTCCAGGAGTTGGCAGATGCTTTAGTCCAGGTCTGGGAGGAGATCCCTCAGGAGACCGTCCGCCACCTCATCAGGAGCATGCACAGGCGTTGTAGGGAGGTCATACAGGCATGTGGAGGCCACACACACTACTGAGCCTCATTTTGACTTGTTTTAAGGACATTACATCAAAGTTGGATCAGCCTGTAGTGTGTTTTTCCACTTTAATTTTGAATGTGACTCCAAATCCAGACCTCCATGGGTTGAAAAATTTGATTTCCATTTTTTTTATTTTTGTGTGATTTTGTTGTCAGCACATTCAACTATGTAAAGAACAAAGTATTTCAGAAGAATATTTAATTAACTCAGATCTAGGATGTGTTATTTTTGTGTTCCCTTTATTTTTTTGAGCAGTGTATTTATAATGTAGTAATATTTAAGTATTTTCGTTTTCTTAATTCCCGGAGAACCCTTTTAACGTCTCCAACATTGTTGGCGGCCATCATTTCTGCTCAGCATGAATCGACTTTCATCACTGAACAACACTGAGGCCCACTGGTCCCTTGTCCAGCATAGAAGGTCCCTGGCCCATGCAAGAAGATGATGCCTGTGGTCAGGTACCCTTTCAGGTCATCTAGCACACAGACCACGCTGATGTAAACGGTTTTGAATAGTCTGATGTGACACTTGAGTGCCTCTAACCTCACTTATCTGGGTTAATTGTGCCTGGAGTTGTGTGGCATTTATCATCCGGTTTTGCAGGGCATTGTTCACAATGAAGCGTCATCAGTGTGGGATGTGGCCAAAGACCGTCCACTTCTATGCCTTTGCTCTCTTGCACACGGCCGTTGCCCCGCCGCCCATTCACTTGAATAGGTCCGTAAATCCGGAGATGCGGTGCAGGACAGAACGGAACCCCACGGAAGCACTATGGAGTGCTTCCGTGGGGTTCCGTTCCGCAAAAAAATAGAACTTGTTCTCGGACGGATCGCAAACTCCTCTCAAGTGAATGGGTCCGCAATCCGCATGCGGCTGCCCCACGGTTGGTGCAATTTGCGGTCTGCAGCACACGGTCGTGTGCAAGAAGCCTTTCTGTGACTCTTCCAGTCTTTCTGTTGCTACCTGCTGTTACTGTTAGGGGGCACAGCTGGGCATATTACTGTGAGGGAGAACATATCTGGGCATTGCTACTGTGAGGGGGCACAGCTGGGCCTATTACTGTAAGGGGGTATAGTCAGGCTATGTTTCAGCAAAACAACAGTGTCAGGTAGCAGACCAATAGTGTCAGTGACCAGGGTGCCATATTTTTTTCTCTGCATGTCTGTGGGTAGCAGTCACATTGTGCCATCTGTACAATGGCAATGTAATCATTAGGCTATAGTATCATACCACTACTTATAGCCCTTGTAAGAATTAACACAACATTGATGATAATACAAGGTGCTAGCTATAGTCCTAGTAAGAATAAACAAAACACTGATAATAATAAGATACATGAAAAGTAAAGTAGAAGAAATCTATATTTATTTCTACAAAATGGCTCCTTGCAGAAGACATACAGCTCTGTACAGTTTAGCCTCTAGTGTTTGAATACAATGCCAAGGTTCGCTATGACCACAGCCTGAGCCGCTCCTATTCCCATGATGCAGTTCGGTTGGCGGCAGCGGATTGGATGAATTTAAAACCGAGACGGCGGCTCCGAGGTTGGAAACTTGTGAGTAAAAGTCCCGGAGCTCCGGGGGATGTATAGCGGACAGTGCGGCCCGAAACCTGCGTCACCTCGGCCGACACTTATGTGAGCGCCATGTTCTCATCTGTCTGCAGTGCGGGGTGGGCACAGCTTTCCTTACCTGTAGGGGGGACATGTCATGTCATGTCTTAGGGCCGGCAGTAGTAACAGGTACTGGGGGCGGACTTGTAGTTGTGTAGATCCAGGCTGATAATACATAGCGTACAGCGGTGTGCAGGCTGATAATGCATAGCGTACAGCGGTGTGCAGGCTGATGATACATAGCGTACTGCGGTGTGCAGGCTGATGATACATAGCGTACAGCGGTGTGCAGGCTGATGATACATAGCGTACAGCGGTGTGCAGGCTGATGATACATAGCGTACAGCGCTGTGCAGGCTGATGATACATAGCGTACAGCGCTGTTCAGGCTGATACATAGCGTACAGCGCTGTGCAGTCTGGTGATAGGTAGCGTACAGCGCAGTGACAGGTAGCGTGCGGTGCGGTGACAGGTAGCGTGCGGTGCGGTGACGGGTAGCGTGCGGTGCGGTGACGGGTAGCGTGCGGTGCGGTGACGGGTAGCGTGCGGTGCGGTGACGGGTAGCGTGCGGTGCGGTGACGGGTAGCGTGCGGTGCGGTGACGGGTAGCGTGCGGTGCGGTGACGGGTAGCGTGCGGTGCGGTGACGGGTAGCGTGCGGTGCGGTGACGGGTAGCGTGCGGTGCGGTGACGGGTAGCGTGCGGTGCGGTGACGGGTAGCGTGCGGTGCGGTGACGGGTAGCGTGCGGTGCGGTGACAGGTAGCGTGCAGCGCGGTGCGGTCCGGTGACAGGTAGCGTGCGGTGCGGTCCGGTGACAGGTAGCGTGCGGTCCGGTGACAGGTAGCGTGCAGCGGACTAGCATTGACTATTTTATTTTTTTTCGAAACTTTTATTAAGTCGTTACAAATCCGCCAAACAGAAAATGAAGATGTTCACGGAGCGGTTGGTTCAGCTTTCTGCAGCACAGAGTGATTCAAGCATTTAGGCCAGGTGCTCATCACCTATTACATAGATCACAGAACATGGCCGTACTGTATAAGGTAGCACTCCGCACCATTCTCTCTAGTGTACGTCCATCGGGTTCTTTTTATATACTGGAAAAAAAAATAACGTAGACTGTATGTGCCAGGAAATACTCCTCTGACATGCGCCATCCCGCTGCACACAGCACTCACAGGCCGCCATTGTAAGATAATAATATGCAGTGTATTATGTGGGTTTTTCCATTGTTTGCCTCGATGCCCGATGCTCATGCCCACGACCGTATGTTTGGTCCGCATCTGATCCTTATTTTTTGTGGATTGATTGCAGACCCATTCATTCATCTTTATGTCCGTTCTGTGGTCCTGCAAAAAAAAAAAAAAAAAAATTTGAACATCTCCTATTCTTGTCCGTTTTGCAGACAAAGAATAGGAATTTTCTCTAGACGGGAAAAAAAAAATTCGGCATGCTCACAGCCAGGATCCGTAATTGTGGACGACAAAACCCTTCTGCCCGTGTGCATGAGGCCTAAGGAAAAAATAGGATTTGCTAGCCCACGTGGCTTGGTAGCTGCAGGTCGGCGTTCGTATCTGCAGTGTTGTACCAGCAAAGTAATTGAGATTTTAAGAAATCTTATCCACGTGCTACGTACAAAAAGCGCAGCATATATTGTGCGGATTTGAATGCCTGTCAATTTCCGTGTATTTCCCCTTTACGTTGGCGGGACCGCAGTCCGCTGACTTGTAATGTGGGTTTTGTTGCAGTTTTTGCGGCAGAACTGCTGCAAGAACAATGTAGACATTTCTGCTGCATTTTCCAGTTATGTCCATTCTGCGGCCCCACAAAAAAATAGAACATGTCGTATTCTTGTCCGTTTTACAGACAAGGATGGGACCGTTCTAAAGAGGGCAGGATGTTGCGTTCCGCAAAATGCGAAACACACACAGCTGGTTGCAGACCGCAAAAACTTGTGCATAAGCCCTAAGGTGGATGCAAACTTACTAACGTGACCACACCTAGGTCTTGTTCATAAGATGCACCAAAATACTGCATGTTTTTGGTACATTATTGTCCACTTTTACTAATGCACCTAGATTTTGGTGTAAGATCAAACCCCCCCCCCCCAACCTCTGTCACCCTCCCATCTGACCCCCCAGCCTCCATTAGCCTCAGATCAGACCTCTGTCAGATCCCACAGCCCCTATCAGACTCCCAATCGGCCTCAGATCAGACCCTTATCAGACTTGGGAGCCCCAATCAGCCTCACATTGGACCCCATAGCCCCCCCATCAGCCTCAGATCAGCTCTCTGATCAGAACGCCCCCACGTCCTTCTGACCCGGCCCCCATCAGCCATCTAATTGGACCCCTCCCTGGCCCCCATCGGCCCTCTGATCGTTAATAGGAGCATCCAAGTTTACACTGTCATTTTACAGAGGATTAGTAAATCTGCCCCTATGTGACATCCATTTATCATTTTATTTTTATTTTTTTAAAGTGACAGGAGCGATGTAAACTTGTGCCAAACATTTTTCTTTTAATGGCAGAAAACCAGGACACTTAGAGGTGTAGGATGCTGGCCATATAGCATGGAGATGTATCAGCAATGTGTTTACCAAACCTTTTTATTACTTTTTTTATTTATTTTTTTAGTAAGAATGGAGCTATTTGAAGGCAGTCGCCCCCTTCCTAGACCCTCCTATCTTGGCGTGGAAATAACCTATCCAGAAAGAGATGCCCCACAAGAGGTAGATGACATCAGAACCAACTTGTCCGAGCGGTTTTCACAGCTGGCCAACGCAGAATCGGATGCTGATCAGGTAACAATGTGGATTTCAGGTCTTTCTCATTCAATCGGCCTTCTTTAGCGTCTGTGTAGTTTTGACAGGATATGAGAAAAGTAGGAAAGTCTTCTCAGAGAATTTTGGCAAAAACTGTACAGACCGAAAATGACTATACGGTATAAAGAATTAAAGGGGTATTCCAGTTTTGCAGTTTTCAGCCTAAGTTGACAAGAAACAACACATTATCACCTACTTATAGTGATTATTGTTAATGCCTAGGTAAACCCCTTTAAGTATCACTTGGCCCTATCTGAGTCTGAACAAAAACTTTGGGTCCCTTTTTTAAATTGGATTAGATTTTTTTGCTAAAACCTGTATTGAACAGCTCCCTGACATCGTTCTTCCTGTTGCACGGTGTATTGAGCAAATTGCAGAGCCTGACTCGCCCCAGAGCTTTAAGGGTGCCTGCTTGCGATGCGGATTACCTGCATTTCTCGCCCATATTCCTTGGGGGACACAGGAAACCATGGGTATAGCTCTGCTCCCTAGGAGGCGTGACACTAAGCGAAAGCTGTAAGCCCCCTCCTCCATCAGCTATACCCTTCAGCCTGGAGAAGAGACTGCCAGTTTTTGCTTAGTGTCCAAGGAGGCAAGACACCCCCTGCTTATGCAGGGTTGTTTTCCTATGATTTTTTATTTTTACGTTATTTGTTGTTTTTTAATTCGGTTTTTTTCTACCTACAGGGACAACAGAGGCGCATTAGACCCCTCTGTTTCTCCCGGGGTTGAGTTGCGCCAGTGCCGGTAATTCCGCACTGCCGCCTCCCCCACAGAAGACAAGGTGGACCAGGGCAGCCTCGCTCCCCTGCGTCCCGCCAGCTCAGGGTCGCCCGCACGCCAAGTCCCTCCCCCGGCTTCCTGCCACTGCGGTGCCAGGAGCTGAAGGGGCGACCCCCGCTGGATGGACTGAGGGCGAAGACAGCGTATGGTGAGAGTGGCTGCTCCAGCCTCCCCTTCCTCCCTCCCACCGCTGCTACCAACATGGCCACTGCTACATTGTCCAAGGGGACCTCCACTTCACCGCCTGACCTCCACTTCACCCCCCCCCCATATCGGGACGTTACCGGGCTTAGTTGGAGGGCAGTTTATCTGGGCAAGTCCTAGAACGCTGCCTTACAGGGGACGGCTGCAGACAAGCAAGCCGCCTGCTACATCCAGGCGCGGCGGGAGCCGTTTTTCTTGGCATGAACGGCGCCATTTCATGGCCGGCACTTCAACATCCTTGGGGGTTAAAATCATTTTGCCGCGCGCGCGGCTCTGCTTCGGCTTCAGCGCGGCAGAGGGGGGGCGGAGCTTCCTTACACATTCAGCTCCGTGCCGCTGCGCTCCGCTACTTCCGGGTTCATCTCTCTGCCGTGCGATCCTGAAGCCATTCAGCTCCGTGCTGCTGCCTCTCCTCCACAGCCTCCTCAGTCTGTTCCCCTTACAGCTGCCGCTTGTATCATCCGGGTCTGGTAGGACTGTTAACCCCCTCCGTGCCACAGTACTGTTGCTTGGTTCTCACTTTAAGTGCAACATCTTTCCACCATGTCAGACCCTTCTGCAGCCGCCAAGCCATGGTACCATGCCTGTACTGCTTGTAGGGAACCCTTTCCCCGGGGGCAGTCTGATCCGCACTGTACTGCATGCCGAGCTCCACCGCAGCCTCAGTCGCCCGCTGTGTCGCTCCCTGCTTCCTCTGACCCGCCTGACTGGGCTAGATCCCTGTCCCAGGCCGTGGAAAGCCTCACTCATGTCGTGGGCCGCCTAATAGACAGGCCACCTACCCCGCAGGACGCCACTCTGACTGTCGCGCCCTCCGGGTCCACTGCTTCTGCCGCTGCAGCGGGTTCACCCTCTCCTAGTGACCCCTCCCGAGCTAGGCACTCTCAGAAGCGTATTAGAGTAGAGCGAGCCTCCTCCTCTGAGGCCTCACTCTCTCCGCCACGCGTGCGCACCCAGACGGGCCTCTCCTCTCCAAAGGATTCGCTCTCTGAAGGTGAATTGGCGGTTTCAGATTTGGAAATGGACTCGGCCCTGCCGTCCAAGCTAGCCTCAGCGATGGGCCAACTCATCTCTGATATTCGTGACACCTTTAAAGGTGCAGGATGACCCCCCTAGCTCGGACGCAGCTAGCGTCTCCTTTATCAGACCCAGGCAGGCCTCAAAAGTCTTTCCAATCCACTCTGATTTCTCCTCCGTGGTGTCTAAGGCTTGGGCTCGCCCGGACGCCCGTTTTGTCAACCCAAAGAAGCTGGACATTTGCTATCCTTTTCCAGCCGATGTCGTGGCCACCTGGTCTTCCCCACCCAAGGTGGACCCCCCTGTGGCTCGGCTGTCAAAGAACACGGCCATCGCTGTTCCCGACGGGTCCTCTCTTCAGTCAGCGGAGGACCGTCGCATGGAGACCCTTTCCAAGGGCATTTTTGCTGCCTCCGGTTCTGCTCTCAGACCGGTTTTTGCCTCTGCTTGGGCAGGGAAAGCAATCTCTGCTTGGGGTGCGCAGCTGGAACAGGAGTTGGACTCGGACGTCCCCATCTAGGACCTACGTTCCTTGGCCCAGCTTATTATTCGGGCCGGGAATTTTGTCTGTGAGGCCTCCCTTGATGCGGGAGCCCTTATTGCACGCTCCTCCGCCCTGGCAGTTGCCGTCAGGAGGGAGCTCTGGCTGAAGGTCTGGAAAGCGGACGCTGCCTCCAAACGTTCCTTGGCGGGGCTACCGTTTGCGGGTTCCCGCCTTTTCGGGGTCCGCTTAGACGAACTTATTTCAGAGGCCACGGGTGGTAAAAGCACCCATCTTCCTCAACCCCAAGCCAGGGGCGCCCCCCGCGGACGCCCTGGTGCGTCTCGTTTTCGGTCCTCCCGCAGGGCCTCTGGGGCTCCCACCACAGCTGCCGCTTCGGCTCCTCCCCAGGACAAGCGTAGGAAGCCGTTTTTTCGGGCGCAGCCATCCTGGCGCAAGCCGCAGACTGCCCGCACACCCGCAGCAAAACAGTCCTCTGCCTGAAGGCGCGCCCCCACCCACCCGGGTGGGGGGCCGGCTCCTCCTTTTCAAGGACGTCTGGATGGCTCACGTCTCCGACGTCTGGGCCCTCGAAATTGTGTCCTCCGGATACAAAATCGAATTTGCATCCTTCCCTCCGGATCGGTTCTTTCGCTCCCGCCCGCCGCGGGACCCGAAAGGCGCGGCTGCGTTCTCCGCGGCCGTTCAAGCCTTACTGGACAGGGGGGTGATTACCCCCGTTCCTCCAGAGGAAAGATTCCAAGGGTTCTACTCGAACCTCTTTGTAGTTCCCAAGAAGGGAGGTTCGGTGCGGCCCATTTTGGACCTCAAAAAGCTCAACCGTTTTCTCCTCCTTCGACGGTTTCGGATGGAGTCCCTCCGCTCCGCGGTGGCTTCCCTGGAGCAGGGAGATTTCATGTCTTCCATCGATATACAGGATGCCTACCTCCATGTTCCGGTAGCCCGGTGTCACCATCGCTTCCTTCGATTCGCCGTGGGGGACCTCCACTTCCAATTTGTCGCCCTTCCCTTTGGGCTGGCAACAGCCCCCCGGGTGTTCACCAAGGTCCTGGCCCCGGTTTTAGCCTTACTCCGTTCCAGGGGTGTTTTTCTGCTACCGTACTTGGACGATATCCTCATCAAGGCTCCGTCCCTTTCTCAAGCGGTTGCCAGCGTGGATCTCACTCTAGAGACTCTGGCGAGGTTCGGTTGGGTCATCAACTTCCCCAAGTCCTCCCTTCCCCCCTCCAGACAACTCGTCTTCCTGGGAATGCTTTTAGACACGGGAGCGGCGGAGGTACGTCTTCCCTCGGAAAAACGTCTGACCCTCCGTGGGGCGGTTCGGGGTCTCCTTCTCCACCGTCGACCGTCCTTCCGCTTCTGCATGCGGGTATTGGGGCAGATGGTTGCCTGCTTCGAGGCGATCCCATTTGCGCAGTTTCACTCCCGCCCTCTCCAGCGGGCGATCCTCTCCTCCTGGGACAAATCACCGCAGTCTCTGGATCATCCCTTCCATCTTTCGCCTCCGGTGCGGTCATCTCTCCGCTGGTGGTTACAGTCCCCTCTTCTGGGAAGGTCCTTTCTGCCACTCAACTGGTTGGTGGTTACAACCGATGCCAGTCTCTCGGGCTGGGGAGGCGTGTTTCCTCCCCGATTCGTCCAGGGCATTTGGTCTCCATCGGAGTCCAAACTCTCGATCAATGTCCTGGAACTGAGAGCGGCCCTTCTGTCTCTACGACACTGGACTCATCTGCTGAAGGGTCATCCAGTTCGTGTACAATCAGACAACGCCACGGCTGTGGCGTACATAAACCACCAGGGGGGCACTCGCAGCGCTGCTGCGATGCGGGAGGTCTCCAGCATTCTCCGTTGGGCGGAAGCCCACGTCCCGGCCCTATCTGCAATTTTTATTCCAGGGGTGGACAATTGGGCGGCGGACTTCCTCAGTCGCACCACCGTCGACCCCGGCGAGTGGTCTCTTCACCCGGAGGTATTCGAGGCCATTTGCCTTCGTTGGGGCATACCGGACGTGGACCTCATGGCCTCAAAATTCAATCACAAGGTCCCCGCCTACCTGTCCAGGGCCAGGGATCCGGGAGCTTGCGGAGCCGACGCCCTCGTTCTTCCTTGGCGAGGCTTCGCGCGCCCATACATATTCCCTCCCATCCCTCTCCTGCCCAAGGTCCTTCGGAAGATCGCGGCGGAAGGCGTCTCGGTGATTCTGGTCGCTCCGGACTGGCCCCGCCGGTCTTGGTATGCCGACCTCATGCTGCTCCTGGCAGACGCGCCCTGGCCGCTGCCCGCCAGGGAAGATCTTCTCTCTCAGGGACCGATCTTCCACCCGCGTTTAGGGTCCCTACGTTTGACGGCGTGGTTGTTGAGACCACCGTCCTGACGCGTAGGGGTTTTTCTGCGGACGTCGTCCGCACCATGATCCGCGCCCGTAAGCCGTCCTCTTCTAGGATCTATTATAGGACCTGGAGGACCTTTTTGGGGTTCTGTGCCGATCTGGGGATTCCTCCGCTCCGCTTTTCTCTCCCCACCGTTTTGTCCTTCCTGCAGAGCGGACTGGCCCAAGGTCTAGGCCTTAGTTCTTTGAAGGGTCAGGTATCTGCGCTGTCCATTTTGTTTCAGCGCCCACTGGCCCCCCTTGGTCCTGTCAAGACCTTCCTTCAGGGCGTGGCTCACGCGGTTCCCCCGTATCGCCCTCCGGTACCGCCCTGGGACCTGAACCTGGTTCTCTCAGCGCTCCAGGCTTCTCCTTTCGAGCCTCTGCGGACGGTTTCCTTGCGACTTCTGTCCTGCAAGGTTATTTTCCTTGTAGCCATCACCTCTCTTCGGAGGGTGTCCGAATTGGCTGCACTCTCCTGTCTGGAACCTTTCCTAGTGTTCCACCAGGACAAGGTGGTTCTTCGTCCGGTCCTTTCCTTCCTTCCTAAGGTGGTCTCCGCCTTTCATCTGAACGAGGACATCGTTCTCCCCTCTTTGTGTCCTTCCCCTTCCCATCCGCGGGAGAGGAAGCTTCATCGCCTGGACGTTGTCAGGGCGCTCAAGATTTACCTGGAAGTAACCAGCTCTTTCAGGCATACTGACTCGCTCTTTGTGGTCCCGGAAGGGTCGCGCAGAGGGATGGCGGCATCCAAAGTTGCTATCGCCCGTTTTGTCAAGATGGCTGTTACTGAGGCTTATCTCGCCAAGGGCAGGGTTCCTCCCCTTGGTGTTACCGCTCACTCCACTAGAGCGGTCGGGGCTTCCTGGGCTCAGAGAAATCGGGCTTCTTCGGAGCAGATTTGCAAGGCGGCCACTTGGTCCTCCTTGCACACCTTCACCAAGTTCTACAGGGTGCATACTCATGCGTCGGCTGACGCTGCTTTAGGCCGTCTGGTGTTGCAGGCGGCAGTTGATTGATGCCTCTGGTGTTGGTCTAGTTTGTTCTGGTCCCTCCCTTCTGGGACTGCTCTGGAACGTCCCATGGTTTCCTGTGTCCCCCAAGGAATATGGGCGAGAAAAGGAGACTTTTGTATTACTTACCAGTAAAGTCTCTTTCTCGCTCTTCCTTGGGGGACACAGCACCCGCCCTTCATTGGGTTACAGTTGTGGTTCCGGCTTGGTTGCCCCTGTTGGGGCTCGACAGTTCTTTTTCCGGTTGGTGGTTATCTTTCACTACTTGGACACGCAACTGGCAGTCTCTTCTCCAGGCTGAAGGGTATAGCTGATGGAGGAGGGGCTTACAGCTTTCGCTTAGTGTCACGCCTCCTAGGGAGCAGTGCTATACCCATGGTTTCCTGTGTCCCCCAAGGAAGAGCGAGAAAGAGACTTTACTGGTAAGTAATACAAGTGTCTCCTTTTTTCCCCGTGCGGAAAAACCGCAGCATAGTACCGTACCAGCAAAGTGTATGAGACTAGACAAATCTTACGTACGCTTTGCTGTTTTCTTAGGTGCAGAGATTGACCTGCAGTGTGGATTTAAAAATCTGCAGCGTGTCAATTATTGTTGTGTTTTTCTTGTGCGGATACTACACTTTTCAATGGAAGGATGAGATCTGCGGAAAATCCGCATCAAAAACACAATAAATAGTGCGGTTTTCCAGCCTCTGCTATACTCGCATTGAGGGAACCTGCACATGGCTCAGATTTTTATGCTGAAAATCCGCATAGAAGCCACAAGATCCATTTTTTTAATGCCTCCATTTAAAGGGGTATTCTCATCTTAGACATTGGGGGCATATCGCTATTGCCCCCATACCGCCTCTCCCATAGAAGTGAATGGGAGCATGCCGCGCATGCGCGGCACATGCTCCCATTCATTTCTATGGGGCAGACGGCAATAACCGAGCCAGCGACCGGCTATTTTCGGCTGCCCCATAGAAATGAATGGAGGGCGGCTGTGCATGCACAGTGCACTCTCAATTTACTTTTGGGGCTACGTTCTCGATATAGGTGCGGGTCCCTGTGGTGTGACCCGCACCTATAAGACAATGGGGGCTAATCCTAGCGATATGCCCCCATTGTCTGAGATGAGAAAACCCCTTTAAGTTCAATGTTGTGTATTGGAAAATGGGGGAAAAAAGTCTTTGTGGGGTAAAATTTTAAAAAATGCAATTCTGCCCAGGTTTTTGGGATTTTGACATCGTGGCGATCTGTGATTTCCATCAGTGACTGTGAGCCAGGACCTGGCGAATCGTTCTGTTATACCTCATCTCTGTGTAGGCTCCACTTTTGGTTCTGGCTCACAATCAATGATGGAAATTCCTGACCAAATCACTGAAGTGTGAGCTAGTCCCAATACATACTCCTGGTGTGTTGCTTGTGGCGCAGCATATCCCGGTGTATTGTAGGGCTGTATATGCAGTCGGGGCAGCAGTTGATGAATCGGCTTCTGTATATTGCTTACTTCTAGAAAAACTCATCGGATGCTAAGGAGCCCATGCAGGTTTTCCTTCGTGTGAAACCTTTTACTGGACTGGAGATTGAGCAGAAAGAGTCGCAGGTGAGTGCCGCAGAGCTGGAGGTACCCTGCCGCCATTAATGTATTGGCTCTCTGGGGCTTACTAACCACGTGGTCATTTCTTAGGATTGTGTCAGTATTCCCGACCCCTGCAGCGTGCTGGTGAAGGCTCCTCTGAGCTCCCAGGCTTGTCGGCTGAGTGACAGGAGCAGCAGTTCAGTGGCCCAGAAGTTCTCCTTTACTCATGTAAGAATCTTACTCCTAATTAATAATTATACTGTGGAAATCTGTCCTGGTTTACGTCAAATAATGGATTTCTATTTAAACAGGTCTTTGGTCCCGAAACATCTCAAACTCAGTTTTTTGAGGGCACTATAAAGAAACAAGTGATTGATTTTATGAAAGGGCAGAATCGCCTAATTTTTACGTACGGCGTTACTAATGCTGGCAAAACATTTACTTTCCAAGGTAAGACCCATGGCGGAGAAATGCTATTTATTACGGTTTCCACTTATTAAATTGACGAGAATCTGTCACCAGGTTTGTCTGAAGATACATAAAGTTGTCACATAGTTCCCATGTCATTACAGCAGGTTGACATTTGGGCCCCTTTCACGCGAGTGAGTTTTTCGTGTGGGTGCGATGCGTGAAGTTGAACGCCTAGCACCCACACTGAATCCTGACCCATTTATTTCAGTGGGTCTGTGCACGCGCATCAGTTCTGCTTTTACGTGAGAATCGCAGCATGTTCTATATTCTGCGTTTTTCCCGCAGCCCTGGCCCCATAGAAGTGAATTGGGCTTCAGTGAAAAACACATTGCATCCGGATGTAACCTGGGTGCATTGTGTTTTTCACTGATGGTTGCTAGCAGGGCTGTGGAGTCGGTAGATAAATACTCCGACTCCTCAGTTTTATGTACTTCCGACTCCTCTGTATTAATATGCGAATGTATTTTATACATTCCTTGAGGGAAAGAAACGCAACCTACCACAGGACTACTGGCTGGGAAGCCAACAGTCTACTGTATTGCACAGTTTAAGCAAAAGACAAACACAATGAAAACAAAGTTTTATTAATTTTTTTTTTATTAATCAATCAAGTGGCTGGATAGTAGCAGCAGGCATAAACATCAGGAACAGGATCTTTACCAGTTCAAAAATACAAACCACATTATTTGGTTGTTTTAGAACAAAAACAAAGCTTATCTATAATGAACCAAAAACAAAATCTGTAAAACCTAGAAATGGTTTATATTAATCTTGAAATGTAGTTATAGGCTTAGCAAATGCAAATCAATTCAATGTAGAGTTCTAAGGAAGAGAATTGCCTCTGCCAGATCCTCTTTCATAGAGGCTCTTAAGTCAGACTTTATTATTTTTAGGGCTGAAAATAATCTTTCGACACTGACTTGGGGAGAATCCCATAGTCATGTTTAAAGTTTAAGCGAACAATCGGAGTTTACAAGTTTTTATAGCCTTAGCTGAATGACAGCAGTTTTTCCAATGGTTTACAGCTTCAGTCTTGAGCTATTGGCCCTCCATTCCCTTCACTTATACAAGTGTCTCACTCTCTAGTCCTGCAAAAAACATATTTATTTAATCCCTTATCAGTGAGAGGCGAGGTTACACATGGACGCTGCGTTCCCTGTAAAAGCAGAACACAACACTATGGAAAGTATAAGTATTGCAGCTCCTAATTGTGCGTTGCGTGCCATATAGTGAAGCACATGAAAAGCATGCTTCTTCACGGTCACTTAACGTGTTCGTTTTGCGGTTACGTGAGGCACTGCATGCATTGGTCTTTATTCTTACAGTAGAGAAGTCATTAATTATAACTTTTTGTGAATTGGGACATTTAAACTTGCTTTTTTTTTTTTTTATTCCAATCTAAATTTAGTAGGAGTCGGTGCATTGTTTGCCGACTCCGACTCCAGGTACCCAAAATTTCCCCCGACTCCGACTCCTCGACTCCACAGCCCTGGTTGCTAGGAGATATTGTTTGTAAACCTTCAGTTTTTTTTTTTTTTTTTTTTCACACGCGTGAAAAACGCTTCAAAACTGATTGCACCCGCGCGGAAAAAACAAACGCTCAACGCAAATGCAGACTGAACTGAACTTGCTTGCGAAATGGTTTTAGGATTGTTTTAGAAGTCATATAACCTCTTCTGCTTGTAGTGACCTCACACGTGTTTAGTTGCTGTGTTGTTGTAACCTAGTACATAAGGCCGAAAAAAGACATCTGTCCATCCAGTTCGGCCTGTCATCCTGCAAGTTGATCCAAAAAAACAAACTGTGAGGTAGAAGCCAATTTTCCCCACTTTGGAGTCGCGAAGGAATTTTTTATTCCCCTAATCAGGCAATCAGAATAACTCCCTGGATCAACGACCCCTCTCTAGTAGCTATAGTCTGTAATATTATTACACTCCGGAAATACGTCCAGGCCCCTCTTGAATTCCTTTATTGTACTCAACATCACCACCTCCTCAGGCAGAGAGTTCCATAGTCTCACTGCTCTTACCGTAAAGAATCCTCTTCTATGTTTGTGTACAAACCTTCTTTCCTCCAGACGCAGAGGATGTCACCTAGTCACAGTCCTGGGGATAAATAGATGATGGGAGAGATCTCTGTACTGACCCCTGATATATTTATACATAGTAATTAGATCTCCCCTCAGTCGTCTTTTTTCTAGAGTAGAATGAGAAAATCCTGCTTCTCATAAAAACGTAGTTAACCTTTATTCTTCAAATAGATAAAATCCCAAAGTGACACAATGCAGACAGATTGCGCTAAAGTCAAATTGATTGACTTTAGCGTAATCTGTCTTCCTTGTGTCTCTTTTGGATTTGATCTATTTGAAGAATAAAGGTTAACTACGCTTTTATGAGAAGCAGGATTTTCTCATTCTACTTAGGATATTGTTCAGACGCCAGATCCAGGCATAGTCGTGCCTCCCAAGCACATACACAGGTGAGCGCAGCAATTTTTTAAAAAAATTATGTATATATTAGTATGTCATTCTCCATTGTAAGCACAAGATGGCGCCATCTCTTCATGGAAATTCTTGTATATAGGTTGCATTGACAAAACCATCTCTAAACGGCATTTGTTTTATACAAAGGTTTAAACCTCATTATAGCACACACTGTAGCCTATCGCCACCGCTGATTTGGCAGAAAGTGTGCAACTAATTTTGCAGCCAGTCTGTATATCCAGCAGACTGGGAAGGGCCAGTAAAGCTTTCACTTTATTTCATCATTTTAAACCATAATCCAGCCTGGTATCCAGTGTTTCGGATCATAGCATCCCGGGGATACCGTGCAGTGGTGTCCAGCAGAATGCCTGTAACTTGATGGACTGCATTATATTGTAGTTAATGTGATTCACTTGGGTTCAGCAATTCAGCTTTTTTTGTTCCTGTATTGGACCAGAAAAAATTGAATTTCGCCAGAGGTCTGAATCTAATCTTAACCACTTCACATCTGGCCCATTTGCCCCCTTCCTGACCAGGCCTAATTTAGCAAATCTGACATATCTCACTTTATGTGGTAATAACTTTGGACTGCTTTTACTTTTCCAAGCCATTCAGAGATTGTTTTCTAGTGACAGATTGTACTTCATGATGGTCATAAATTTGAGTCAATATATTTCACCTTTTATTTATGAAAAAATCCCAAATATACCAAAAGTTTCGAAAAATTAGCAATTTAAAAAATTTCTATTTCTCTGCTTTTAAAACAGAAAGGCCTCTTTCACACGGACGTCATGTTTTTTGCCCGGATAAGATGAGGGTGCGTTGTGGGAAAATGCACAATTTTTCTGCGCGAGTGCAAAACATTGTAATGCGTTTTGCACGCGCGTGAGAAAAATCGCCGTGTTTGGTACCCAAAGCCGAACTACTTCACAGAAGTTCGGGTTTGGGTTAGGTGTTCTGTAGATTGTATTATTTCCCCTTATAACATGGTTATAAGGGAAAATAATAGCATTCTGAATACAGAATACATAGTACAATAGGGCTGGAGGAGTTAAAAAAAAAAATTGAACTCGCCTTAATCCACTTGATAGCGCAGCCCGGCTTCTCTTCTGTCTTCTTCTTTGCTGTGCACAGGAATAGGACCTTTGATGATGTCACTGCTAATCACATGGTCCAATCACATGGTTCATCACCATGGTGAGGGACCATGTGATTGGATCATGTGATGTGACGTCACCACAGGTCCTTAGCCGGCAGCTCAACATTACAGAAGAAGACAGAGATCCGCAACTACGCGATCAAGTGGACTCGGTGAGTTAATTTTTTTTTAATTTTTAACCCCTCCATCACTATTTTACTTTGCATTCTGTATTCAGAATGCTATTATTTTCCCTTATAACCATGTTATAAGGGAAAATAATACAGATCGGGTTCCCATCCCGATCGTCACCTAGCAACCATGTGTGAAAATCGCACAGCATCCGCACTTGCTAAACTGCTGTAAGGGCGCATGGCGGGGCACAGAAGAAAAGGAGCGCCACATGGTTTTTGGAAAGCAGAATTTGCTGAACTGGTTTTAAGATTACAGTAGAAACTCCCAAAAAGTGACCTCATTTTGGAAACTAGGGGATAAGGTACCAGTTTTATTGGTACTATTTTTAGGTACATATAATTTTTTTGATCATTCATTATAACCCTTTATGGTGCAAGGTGACCCAAAAATTGGTTGTTTTAGCACAGTTTTTATTTTATTTATTTTAATAGCATTCACCTGAGGGGTTAGGTCATGTGACATTTTTATAGATCAGATCGTTACGGACATGGTGATACCTAATATGTATACTTTTTTCTTATTTATTTAAGTTTTAAACAATAATATCATTTTTGAAACAAAAAAATTATGTTTTAATGTGTCCATGTTCTGAGAGTTATAGTTTTTTATTTATTTTTTAAATGATTTTCTTATGTATTAGGCTCATTTTTTGCGGGATGAGGTGACTGTTTTATTGGTACCATTTTGTGGGTCATACTCCTTTTTTATCACTTGATGTTGCACTTTTTGTGATGTAAGATGACAAATGCCATTTTTTTTTTTTTTGGACAGTTTTTAGCTTTTATTTTTTATGGTGTTTATCGCACTGGCCGGATCATGTGATATATTTATAGAGCCGAATGTCACGGATGCGGCAATACCAAATAGGTCTATTTTATTTATTTTTTTCTATTTTTAACATTTTTATTTTAACTTTATTAAATTTTTTTTATTTTACACTTTAAGTCCCCCATAAGGTCATACAAGACCTCCTGGGGGACATTTAACTTCACTTTTTTTCCACTTTAGATTTTTCCTGTAACTGGGGCTGACATAGTAGCCCCAGTTACAGGGGAAGTACAGCAGAACACAACGTTGTACGGCCTCAGTGCAGGGCTGATCGAGGTCTGTGAAAGACCCGACAGCTCTTTCACTCATTCGGATACAGTGGTCACATAACCGCTGGGCCGGAACAGGAAGCGCATAGCGCTTCCTGCTCTGTATACACAGCGCTCAGCGGGCGCTGTGTATACAGCGATCTAGAAGGCAGGGACACCTGGGAACTGCCTTCTCTAAGGGTTGCCCTGCTGTCTCTGACAGCGGGCAACCCGATCTGCAACTGCACGATTAGCATGCAGCCACGATCTCTGTTTGGACGTTTATAGTCAGCGGGCGGACGGGAGGTGGTTAAAGGAGCTGTCTGACCAGTCTCGAAATCAAGGTAAAGGGATGTCATACAGGGAGATGATACCCTTTGAAACAGTCCTTGGCTTTGACTGAGGGTGCTGCCACATGTTGCATGCTGTGCTGCATTTTGGATGTGGCAAAACAAATGCATAAAATCGTGATGTTTTCGCAATAACATACCTGCGTTTATGCTGCGTTTCCTTCCAGCAAGGGAAAACGCACAGTAGTTTTGATTTACATTAATTTAAGCGTACTTTTACACTAGCGTTATTCTTTTCCTGTATTGAGTTCCATCACAGGGCCTCAATGCCGGAAAAAAAGCTTCAGTTTTAGGGTCCATTCACACGTCCGTAGTGTATTGCGGATCCGCAGTACACCCAGCCGGCACCCGCCATAGAACGTCCTATTTTTGTCTGCAATTGTGGACAAGAATAGGCAATGTTCTATTTTTTTGCGGAGCCGCGGCCCGGAAGTTCTGGGCCGTATGCATTCCATTTCCATTTTTCAGTTTTTCCGTAAAAGATAGATCATGTGCTATTATTGCCCGAAAAATCACGTTCCGTGGCTCCATTCAAGTCAATGGGTCCGCAAAAAAAACGGAACACATACGGAATGTACTCCGTATGTCTTCCGTATCCGTTCTGTTTTTGCGGAACCATCAATTGAAAATTTTAGGTCCAGTCCAATTTTTTCTATGTAATTTACTATATACTGTATATGCCATATGGAAAAACTTAACGGAACCGGAAACACTACTGAAACAAAGAACAAAAAACGGTTAAACTGATCCGGGAAAAATGGCCCACAAAACACAGAAAAAGACATACAGTCGTGTGAACGAGCCCTTAATGTAATTCAATTTTGCTGTGTGTGATTTTGCTTTTCCCTTTTTTTTTTTTGCTGGACTGAAACGCAGCATAAATATAGATATGTTGTTTTTGCCCTTGAGGACTCGCAGCTACCTTGTATTATTCAGCCATTCATCTAATTATACTTCATGGTTTCTGTATTTTCCCTGCTGCCTTGATCTTTGCCTATGGTGAAAGTTTCCAGAGCCACCAGCAACAGTTCTGAACTCCTTTTTAAAGGGGTTGTCCCACTATAACAATGCGTCACCCAACCTCTGGACAGGTGGCAAGTGTTTAATTGCTGGAGGTCCTACTATTGGCTCCCCCACCAGTGACGCCCCTTTAGATTGCCCAATTTTCAGGCAGATCGTTGCCAATGAGCGTTCATATGACCACTCGTTAGTGATAATCTGCCAGTGTAAAGGTGCCGACAATTATCCAATGAACAAGCGAAACACGAACAGCTAAATCATCATTTGCCAGCAGCAGATTGTCCTGTCTAAACATGCTGCTGGCAAACAGTGATTCTGTATGGGGACGAGAGATGGCATTAGTGATCACTCCACATACTGTGGAGGAGATCACTGCATGTAAATACAGCAAGCGTCTGCTCCATCCGGCCATGTCAAGGGGCCTTAAGGCTAGAGTGCCTCCATTGGATATGTTGTTATGGTGGGGCAGCTACTTAAAGGAGTCTTAATGATCCAATCAACAATCTACAGATTTGATCCGCTGATATATTGCTAGGAAAAAGGGAAACGTTACACTCATGGCGCAGCATGCAAATACGGAACAATTTTTAAGTACAAAAAATGTGCAACACTTAATCGGTACAATGGCTGTACAGAGTCCCTGGATGGACTAGGATAAGGGTCAACCACCCTGTAGTATTTTTGATGATGCTAGTTTAGCAGGTAAGCCATATTATATATTAGGCCTGCACAATATATCGCCAAAGCAATTGCAATAAATCGCCATATCGCAATCGCCAATTGGCCGACCCAAAAATGCTGCAATGGTAATACCATATTTTTCGCTTTATAAGACAAACTTTTTTCCCCCCAAAAGTGGGGGGGAAATGGCAGTGCGTCTTATAAAGCGATGGTTGACTTTTTACGTGGCTGACACGGATGTATCGCTGGCCGCTATGTTGCACAGCGCGGCCGGCGATACATCAGTTACAGTGCGGGGAGGGAGGAGGGGCTGGAGGCAAGTTGTTTATCTGTTCTGTGCAGTGCTATTAAGAAAATGGCAAGTTTTGTATTTTGTACTTTTGCAGTGATGCAAATATGTTATTTAATTTAGTAAAAGATGTTTTATTTTGAAAAACACTGTGCATTTCAGTTCTTGAGTTAAAGGGAACCTGTCACTGGGATTTTGGGTATAGAGCTGAGGACATGGGTTGCTAGATGGCCGCTAGCACATCCGCAATACCCAGTCCCCATAGCTCTGTGTGCTTTTATTGTATAAAAAAAATGATTTGATAGAAATGCTAATAAACCTGAGATGAGTCAGAGCTTGAAAATATGACTCTTCTCTGGTCACACAAGTAAGATATGACTCTGTTATGTTAATTTGCATATGTATCAAATCGTGTTTTTTTACACAATAAAAGCACACAGAGCTATGGGAACTGGGTATTGCGGATGTGCTAGCGGCCATCTAGCAACCCATGTCCTCAGCTCTATACCCAAAATCCTGGTGACAGGTTCCCTTTAAGCATAACTACTGTACATTTCAGCATTATCAGTAATTTGTGTGCTTTTGCCTTGAAAATCCAATCAAATAGACCTCTAGCACAATTCCCTTAAAATATTGCATCGCATATCGTTATCGCAATTTTTAGGGCCCTAATCGCAATCGCACAAATGCAGTCCTAATATATACAGTACAGACCAAAAGTTTGGACACACCTTCTCATTCAAAGAGTTTTCTTTATTTTCATGACTATGAAGGCATCAGAACTATGAATTAACACATGTGGAATTAAATACATAACAAACAAGTGTGAAACAACTGAAAATATGTCATATTCTAGGTTCTTCAAAGTAGCCACCTTTTGCTTTGATTACTGCTTTGCACACTCTTGGCATTCTCTTGATGAGCTTCAAGAGGTAGTCCCCTGAAATGGTCTTCCAACAGTCTTGAAGGAGTTCCTAGAGATGCTTAGCACTTGTTGGCCCTTTTGCCTTCACTCTGCGGTCCAGCTCACCCCAAAGCATCTCGATTGGGTTCAGGTCCGGTGACTCTGGAGGCCAGGTCATCTGGCGCAGCACCCCATCACTCTCCTTCATGGTCAAATAGCCCTTACTTTCAAAGTTTTCCCAATTTTTCGGCTGACTGACTGACCGACCTTCATTTCTTAAAGTAATGATGGCCACTCGTTTTTCTTTACTTAGCTGCTTTTTTTCTTGCAATAATACAAATTCTAACAGTCTATTCAGTAGGACTATGAGCTGTGTATCCACCTGACTTCTCCTCAACGCAACTGATGGTCCCAACCCCATTTATAAGGCAAGAAATCCCACTTATTAAACCTGACAGGGCACACCTGTGAAGTGAAAACCATTTCAGGGGACTACCTCTTGAAGCTCATCAAGAGAATGCCAAGAGTGTGCAAAGCAGTAATCAAAGCAAAAGGTGGCTACTGTGAAGAACCTAGAATATGACATATTTTCAGTTGTTTCACACTTGTTTGTTATGTATATAATTCCACTTGTGTTAATTCATAGTTTAGATGCCTTCAGTGTGAATCTACAATTTTCATAGTCATGAAAATAAAGAAAACTCTTTGAATGAGAAGGTTTGTCCAAACTTTTGGTCTGTACTGTATATAGAATAATTAGGACTGCATGATATGGGAATTTTGATATATATATATATATATATATATATATATATATATATATATATATAATTAGTTACAAGGAGCTTGGGTTGCCCTGCGAGCTGCTTTGCTTGCCTTGATTCTGTAGAGTTATTTCTTTCTTTTTCCTTTCTCACTGCGAAAACTGAGAGTAGATCTGACATTTGTTACAGTGTGATGTAGCTTGTTAGATCAAACAAGGTAATTTATCTGTAAGCCGAGCTGTAAAGTGAACTTATTTAAAGCCTTCTTTGTGGAGCTCAGCTACAAACCGTACAATCGGCTTCTTAAATGATCCAACAGAGGGCTGTTATTCGGAGGCCAGAAATCGTCTCCTTGGCCTCTGGCAGCTTTTCATTCATTGACGCTTGCTGTAGTTTTCGATATTTCATCACTTCTTGCTTATTATGTACTGACAACTGCCGTTATTTACAGTTCGTTTTTGCTGAGAACTTTTTATGGTTGGATGCTGTTAGAATCTGAACTTTACTGCCCTTTTGCAATAAGAATTTAATAAAGGTTCTGTTAACTTTTGATTTGTCCTGTATGTGTCTGGGTATATTGATCTAGTAATAGTGTCTGAATAGTAGGTCACATTGAATAACCGGCTAACCTGTTACATGTGCGCTGAAGACATCCGTGTTGGTCCCATGTTCACATGTGCCTGCATCGCTGAGAAAAATGAAGTTTTCATATATGCAAATAAGCCTCTAGGAGCAATGGCAACGCCCCTGTTGCTCCTAGAGGCTCATTTGCATATATTAAAACTTCATTTTTCTCAGCAATGCGGGCACATATGAACATGGGACCAACACAGATGTCTTCAGCTGCCAAGCGCACATGTAACAGGTCAGCCAGTTTCATAGGTACAAATCTGCTGACAGATTCCCTTTTAGAACTGGAGTGCTCTACAATCATAGATACAGATATTGGTAGACACGCAGGCGGCATTATGCTAATGAGGACATCAGCACAGGTCTTAGCGTCCCTTTAGATGTGACAATACAGCAGGGGATTGTCAGGAAGAAAGCCTTTCTTCCCGGCAATCACCTGCTCGTCAGTGGAGAAGACATTTACATGCAACAATCTCCTTATGTGACTGTCCAGCAGCTGTATCCCCATTGTGCAGTTAGTCCTCTTCATGCCTGGTGTCTACAAATGTAAGTTCTTGAATTATTGTCCTGAAGATTGGAGTTGTTTTTTTGGCAGTTGTCCCTCCTCTGCTTCCTGTCCTGTTTCTCTTCATTTCTCCATATTGGCTTGAAAAGCCCTGTTACATTTATCATTGACTAAAAAAATAACACTTTTCTTATTTCGTGTTTCTCTAAAGTAAATATAGTTGGCGCACAACTCTGAGACTGAAGTGCCTCTATAACGCCTTAGTGATGTAACCATTTTTAGCCTTAAAGGGTTTCTGTTAGCAGAAACGGAGGCATTAAGGCTACTTTCACACTTGCGGCAGAGAGATCCGGCAGAGAGACTGGCAAAATGTATGCTAACTGATGGCATTAGTAAGACTGATCAGGATCCTGATCAGTCTTAAAAATGCCTGATCAGTCGAAAAAATGCATTGAAATGCCGGATCCGTCTTTCCGGTGTCATCCGGCAAAAACGGATCCGGCATTTATTTTTTCACCTTTTTTTTTAGTCTGCGCATGCGCATACCGGAAGGACGGATCCGGCACTAATACATTCCTATGGAAAAAAAATTCTGGATCCGGCGTTCAGGCTAGTCTTCAGTTTTTTTTAGCCGGAGATAAAACCGTAGCATGCTACGGTTCTCTCTTTTGCCTGATCAGTCAAAACGACTGAACTGAAGACATCCTGATGCAAACTGAACGGATTACTCTCCATTCAGAATGGATGGGGATATGCCTGATCAGTTCTTTTCCGGTATAGAGCCCCAGTGACGGAACTCTATGCCGGAAAAGAACAACGCAAGTGTGAAAGTAGACTAACCTGGTTGACATTAGCGATGTGCTAATGTCAGCTGAACAGAACTATCTTAGTCCCATCTCACTATGTGCTGCAGTTAATAACAAAAAGTAACTTTTATTATATGCAAATGAGCCTGAGGGGGCGTTTCTCCTGCTCCTAGAGGCTGCATTCTTCCACCTCTGGCCACGCCCAGTTAGACTTGATGGACATAGCTAGGCAGAGTACACGTCATCCTCCCTGGCCCTGAGTTTGAGTGAAATCTTCAGCCTTTTATTATGCAGCACAGGCATATTGACGAAAGGATGGTAGCCGGCTGGGTACTTCCCTACTCCGCCTGAGCCGCATACATCACAGTATACCTTCCCCTCGGCATCGCTCTTCTTCCGGGTGTACTATGATGTATGTGGCGAGCATCCTATCTTCGCTAAGCCTCCTTGACGAGTTTTTTTTTTGTTTGTTTAGGAACCACTTTCGTGTCCATATAGTGTACATTTTATTTTTAGCAATTTTAACATTAGTTTGTGGGATTTATTTTTACAGCATTGACTGTATGGTGTAAATAAAATGGTAACTTTATTCTGTGGATCACTACGATTATTATGTTGCCAAATTTTATATATTTTTATATATATTTTTTTAATTCTCTCCTCTGCAGCCTGTCAGCTGCCCCTCTTCCTACAGGCTGACTGAGATCACAGGCAGCCGAAAAGGGGGGTGGGCTGCCTTAACCCCTCATATATTGGGATAATGAGAAGCTAGAAACATGGTTCTGGTCTTGTTTGAAAACGGACAATATCAGCTTCAGCGCAAGCATTAAAGGGGTTGTCCGGGTTCAGAGCTGAACGCGGACAAACCTCCATTTTTACCCAGGCACCCCCCTGACTTGAGCATCGGAGCAGTTCATGCTCCGATGCTCTCCTTTGCCCTGCGCTAAATCGCTCAGGGCAAAGGCTCTTTTGTTTACAATAACACACTGCCGGGCGGAGGCTTCTGCCCAGCAGTGTGTTTGGTGACGTCACTGGCTCTGATGGGCGGGATTTAGCGCTGCCCTAGCTGTTTTACTGGCTAGAGCAGTGCTAAAGCCCGCCCATCAGTGCCGGTGACGTCACCGGGCTCCCTCAGCAGCGGGAAGAAGAGGCTTCAGCTCGCCTGCAAGAGACCCGGTATGTCACTGAGTATGAGAAAACTTCCGGCTAAGAATTTCCTATATGTAAACGGGGCTTCAGAAATATGTGGCAAAGGTAGGACATGTATGTCACTCTAGTACGATTACACCAATGTCCCCAATCCCGGACAACCCCTTTAACTGCTTGCCGCCACTGTAACGCAGATAGGTGTCCGGGCGGCAGCGCTCTCAGGTCTCAGCGACGCCTATTGGCGTCATCTCGTGAGACCCGAGATTTTGCGTGAACGCACGCATATGCGCGCGTGTTCACAGCGCCATGCAGCTCTGAAGTTAAACTTGTGACAATTTTTTTTTTTTTACATGAACTCACCATACCCCTCACGGAATATTTTGGGGTGTCTTCTTTCTAAAATGGGGTCACTTGTGGGGTATTTATACTGCCCTGGCATTTTAGGGGCCCTAAAGCGTGAGAAGTGCTCTGTGAAATCCTAAAAGTACTCATTGGAATTTGGGCCCCTTTGCGCACCTAGGCTGCAAAAAAGTGTCACACGTGGTATCGCCGTACTTAGAAGAAGTAGGGCAATGTGTTTTGGGGTGTATTTTTACATATACCCGTACTGTGTGTGAGAAATATCTCTGTAAATGACAACTTTGTATAAAAAAATTTAAAAAGTTATTTACAAAGTTGTCAATTTACAGAGATATTTCTCTCACCCAGCATGGGTATATGTAAAAATACACCCCAAAACACATTGCTCTACTTCTTCTGAGTACGGCGATACCACATGTGACACTTTTTTGCAGCCTAGGTGCGTAAAGGGGCCGAAAGTCCAACGAGTACCTTTAGGCTTTACAGGGTTGCTCACAATTTAGCCCCCCCCCAAAATGCCAGAACAGTAAACACACCCCACAAATGACCCCATTTGGGAAAGTAGACACCCCAAGGTATTCACTGAGGGGCATAGTGAGTCCGTGGGAGATATATATATATATTTTTTGCCAGAAGTTAGCAGAAATGGAAACTTTATTATTATTTTTTTTTTCCTCAGAAAGTGTCATTTTCTGCTAACTTGTGAAAAAAATTAAATCCTACATGAACTCACCATGCCCCTCCGCGAATACTTTGGGGTGTCTTCTTTCTAAAATGGGGTCATTTGGGGGGTATTTATACTATCCTGACATTCTAGCACTTCAAGAAACATGACATGTGCTCAGAAAGTCAGAGCTGCTTCAAAATGCGGAAATTCACATTTTTGTACCATAGTTTGTAAACGCTATAACTTTTGCGCAAACCAATAAATATACACTTATTGGATTTTTTTTTTATCAAAGACATGTAGCACAATAAAATCTGACACAAACTTGTATAGAAATATAATTATATTTGAACAATTTTACCAGAAAAAGTTAAATACACCTTTTTTCAGAAAATTGCGGTCTATTTTGATTAATATCAGAAAAATGAAAAATCTCAGCAGTAATCAAATACCACCAAAAGAAAGCTGTATTTGTGAGAATAAAAGGAGGTAAAATTCATTTGGGTGCCAAGTTGCATGACCGAGTGTAAAGGTCAGCCCCTAGAATAAATGTTCTTTGCACGGATATCTACAATATGGTGCTACATAGACTGTAATGACTTATTTCAGCCACTAGAGCCCACTGTGGCTCTGAGAATGAGGAAGCTGAACTGTTTCTGAGATACACAAGAGGTAGGAGGAGCCAGAAGTTCCCAGGGTTTGAGTCCTGGCTGGAGGTGGGAGTGCCCTGAGAGCTGTGAGAGGATGGCTGCCATGTTAGGAGCCAAGTAAAGGCTAGTGATGGGACATGGAGCCTGACTGATGGAGTCCTGAGAAGCTGGTTGTGCTGGAGACAGGCCAAGATAGACTCTGAACTGAAGTGCTGCAGCTGTGATCCAGAGAAAGAGACTGCACAGTGTGTTACAGAGGAGTGGGATCGTGTGTCCCAGTACAAGCCGGATCCTTCGTGCCAGAGCTGAAGAAGATCTGTATCTGCTGTAACCAGAGAGAGAAAGACAGACAAGCAAGTGACCGGACCTGGAGCCAGACTGCATCTTATTGGATCCAGGAGAATCTGCAGAACTGGGAGTGGCACCGGTGCTTATCTGTGATAGGTTATAGAGTCAGGGACTTAGTCAGTGCGCTTCAGAAGCGTCCCCTGGGTAGCAGGGCTAGATAGGAGTATACTAGCTGAGTGTAGCCTGGACTCTGATGTGTATACTGTGGAACGCATTTATTCTAACTCGTGTTCATGTATCTGTGTAAACCTGTTTATACCGTTAATCCAATTTTCCGGCAGTTACATCTGGTTCTTTAATAAAGCCGGTTTTTGCTTTAGTCCCCTTGTCCGCTGTACTGTACTTGAATCCTGCTTTGCGGTCTCTCCCTCCCCTGACCGCTACACGAGCAATAAACCGTTAAAGTTGTGAAGTGCCGATTTTGTAAAAAAGGGCCTGGTCACTAGGGGGGTATAAACCTGTGGTCCTTAAGTGGTTAACTAGCTTTAGTAAACAGGAGTGGAAACAATTGAAACCTGCTTTCACGTTCAGCTGCTATTACTTCCGACCTGATTTCTAACAGCTATATCTCCTGAAGTAGAAAATAATGCTTAGATTGTTAGCTTTTAAACAATACAAGAACCATGTCTCTATCTTCTACAAATCCCAAGATGGAAGGGGTTAAAAGAGCTGTGTTCCCCACTATCTGCTGTCCTTCAAGTTAAAGGGGTGTTGCCATGTCATAAAGTGATCCCTAGGATATTCCACCACTTTGTAATCGGAGGAGGTCTGACTTTTGGTATAAGACCGTCTCCTCTAAGTTTCTCTGCAGAGCTGTGCAGGTAACCGCTGCCGACTCCATTGAATGGAGCTGTTCTGCAATTCCCAGCACAGTGGGTGCTCGCTGCACTGATTGTGGGTTGCGGCCCTTTCACTCTCAGTATTGATGGAGGTCATAACGTATAGTAAAATGCACCTTTAATGGTATATATATATTTTTGCATTACGCAGCAATTCAGATTGCAATGAGTGTCACTGCGTAGGCAAACTGTGATGAAGAATGAAGGTGTAGTGGCATGTACGAGCGAATACCACCTCTCACTATACTGAGAATTCCCCTTTAAGACCACCCTTTGTGTGTGTGGATCCTCTAATTGACATGTAATGTAGTGATTGATTTGTTCATTCTGTAGACGTCAATTTGTCATCTTTGATTGCAGGCTCAAAGAATGATGGTGGTATTTTACCAAGATCAATGGAATTGCTTTTTAATGCAATTGAAGGAAAAGTTTATTCAAAAATGGATATTAAGCCTCACAAATGTAGAGATTACATAAGACTGACTAAAGAGCAAGTGAAAACAGAACACTCGATTAAAAATGGTGTCCTCCATCATACAAAAGAGGTATATTGTGTAAGTGCTGCGGGGACAAATGTGCATTGCCTATAAACGCTTCTAAAATCTTATGTTGGCTCTGGTTTCTATATTGATGTACACAGAGACTACCTAAACAGATTAATATATATTCACATGTTGCCGGTTTATTTTCAGAGATTGATGTGAAATTGTAGCAAAATCCATGATTTCAACATGTGAATATACCCTGTATGGTATCTGTGGTCTTAAAGGCTATGTACACCTTTGGGGGCAATGTGTTTTTTTTTTTTTTTTTATCATTGCATTGTACTTATTTTGATCTAAAAATATTTTTTTCAATTGGTCTTTATTAACAATATGGAATCCTTTATTGTGTACAGAGCTGACCTACTCTACTAATTGCCTGTGGGTTTTTTGTCTTTTCCGTCATCTGAGGAGCAGACGGACTCCTCATCTCTGCTCTCTCACATTATAAACACCCATTAAAGCTCAATCCTTATCTTACTAAGGCCTCATGCACACAACCGTTGTTTGGGTCCACATCCGAGCCGCCGTTTTGGCGGCTCGGATGCGGACCCATTCACTTCAATGGGGCTGCAAAAGATGCGGACAGCACTCCGTGGCTCCGTTCCGCGGCCCTGTTAAAAAAATAAAAAAATAATAACATGTCCTATTCTTGTCCGTGCTTTGCGGACAAAAATAGGCATTTATATTGCCGGCGCCCCCGTTCCGTTCCGCAAATTACGGAAGGCAACACGGGCGGCTTCCGTTTTTCGCGAATCGCAAAAAACTGCACTGTCGTGTGCATGAGGCCTAAGGCTACTTTCACACTCGCGTTTGGTGCGATCTGTTTTGGACCGCTTGTGAGATCCCTGAACTCATCTCACAAACAGAAACCAAAACGCCAGTGTGAAGAAGTGTTTATGACCTCTTAGTAGTTTAGGGATAAGGGTTATTAGATGACTGGCAGAAAGTGAAACTGAAAGTACCAGTCTCACAGCTAGTAAAACAGTTAACCCTTTGTAAAAGAATGGCTCAATATTTTTTTTAATAAAGACCAATTATGAATATAATTATTAGCCAGAAATAAGTGCAATATTAAAAAAATTTCCTCCAAAGGTGTACATAGCCTTTAAGGTCCCTTTATACGGGACGATACAGCATCATATTGTCGGGAAGGAAGCGTTCCTTCCTGACAGTTGCCTGCTTGTCAGTGAAGGAGACTGCTGCATTTAGATGCAGCGATCTTCTCTACAGTATGGGGAGGAGGGATGGCTAACGCCATCGCTTGTCCCCATACAGACTCGTTGTTTGGCGGCAGCAGATGCTATTTACACAGCACAATCTGCTGCTGGCAAACGACTATTTAGTTGTCGACACAAATGATCTTTTCAATGATCTATAATCTGCGGCACTTTTTGAAAGATAACACGCTGTCTGGCTGCAGCCACCACTAGAGGGAGCATGACGGCTTACTGCAGTCTTGCATTGAACTCAATAGATTCCTATTTAGTATGTTCCACTTTGGGTGTGTGCTTTGTACTAGAAAAACAGCGCTCTGGGTGTTATGAAAATGTATAAGGAAAATAGTTGTCACCGAGTTGGATCAAAACAAGAACTGATAATGTAAAGTGGCGATTTGCTTCTAAGGGGTTTCTCCAACCCTTTACAAGTGAGGGCCTATCCGTCAACTTCCACCCCTGCTGATCAGCTGCTTTGCAGTAGCTGAGAAGCTGAGCGGGCACAGTAGCAGCTGGGTGCCTGCTGTTTTAAGTGGTCATTTCTTAGGAGCATTAAGCTCCCGAATGGCTTCCCTGGCTGAAATTGAGGGAGTTGTTCGGTTGCCTATGGCAGGGCTTGATAGAAACATAGTGAATCTCCCATAGGCTACAATGTTAAATCATTGCAGTATATGGTAGAAGCAAGCAGACAGTCGCACGTTAAAGGCCCACAGGGGGAAATAAAATAAGTTAAAAAAAAAAATATATATATCCTGTTTCCAATGAAAAAAAAAAAGTTATGGTTTAAGGAAGGCATGGAGTAAAAAGCAAAAACACAGAATTGGCCAGGGGAAGATCTAAAGTTTTAGAATATCACATTACAACACTGGACACTATTCACTGTGACCAATATGAAATGGGCAGTATATACTTATCAATTCTTTGGATTTTAGACAAGGTTGTATGGAAATTAGTCTCATCTATATTTGAGTAAATCTTTCCTTTGTCTTAGAAAATTAAACTGATGTGCCGTATTTACATATATCATTTATTTTTTAGGTGGACCCTCATTGTAGTATTCAGAGTAACAACAGTAGGACCTCTGCAGATACAACAGACTTTCTCAATGATGACGGTAATGTTTAGTTTTCTCGTAAGGTCTGTCATTATTAGGTGTTTTATGTGGATGTAACCCCTAGAGTCCCACTGCCCTCATGTGCGTCAGAAGGAGGAGATTTAAATATGGCGCCTGCTTATGAGTGCAGTGGGCACCATAGCCACCAGGTCTCTGCTGGGAATATTGTCTGCGACCGGCGATGACTGCACACTTTTAACCCCTTAGATGTTGTGGTCAAATGTGACCATGGCATCTAAATGCTGAAAACAGGACAGCTATCTTACGCGGCAATCAGGGCAGCAGATCCTTCGTTTTGATGCGCTGGGTCTCTGAAGAGCCCTCTGCTCATGTTACCCTGCTATCACTGCTTGGATCAGATAGGACTCCTATCCCGATAATTTAATCCCTCAACAGCTGTGGTCATTAGGTTAGACCTTTGTGTCCTAGTCAGTGTACCGGGATGCCGAGTAGTTGTTGTTGCAGCTGGGGGCTTTCTGAAGGCCTCCAGGCCTGCCGTGTCGGGTCTATTATGGCTAGGTCTACACGGCGACATTTGTCGCACCAATGTCGCGCGACAATTTTTATAATGGCAGTCTATGGTGTCGCTCTGCAACATACTGCGACAGTCGCAAAAAATCCATTAGAGATGGATTTTTCTGCGACTGTTGCGTCGCAGTCGCAGCATGTCGCATGTTGCAGTGCGACACCATAGACTGCCATTATAAAAATTGTCGTTCAACATTGGTGCAACAAAATGTTGCAGTGTAGTTGTGCCCTATCTGTCGCGCGACTTAGGATCCATTCACACGTCCGCCACGTGTTTTGCGTATCCACGGAGCCGCTCATCCGCAAAACACGGAAAGCTGAAATGTGCGTTCCGCATTTTGCGGACCGCGCATTGCTGGCATTAATAGAATATGCCTGTTCTTGTCCGCAATTGTGGACAAGAATAGGACATGTTCTATTTTTTTGCGGAATGCAAGTGCGGACTCGGAAGTGCGGATCCGCAATTCCGTGTCCGGGCAGCACATCGTGCTTCCCCATAGGAATAAATGGGTCCGCAATTCCGTTCAGCAAAATGCGGAACGAAATTGTGGACGTGTCAATGGACCCTTATTGTCGCGCGACAAATGTCGTCGTGTAGGCCTAACCTATATCTTGCCTCTAGTTATCCTCCACCAAGCTCTATCTTTTATTCATAAACTTCTAGTAGGAATATTAGAGGAATAGCACATTATACAGTTACTTTATACGTTATACTTACTGTTACTAAAACGGGCATGTCAGGAGATTGGAGGAGTCTTCTTTTACTGGTTATTCAGTGTAAAATAATTGCTTGCTTTGCTTTTTTCAATGACTTCTGAAATGCTGAGCTGCAAAAATGGCTTTATTGTGCCATTAAGAGCCAAACAGGCTTAATTATTATAGGGGTTATTCAGGGACATCATTTTTGTATATATAAAAAAAAAGGCAGGATGGGTTCAAAATAAAGAAATTCTTCTCTTTCTGAATCTTCTTGTTTCTTCTGTAGTTGGAGGAGTGTCAAACTGTTCGCGAGTCCTCTCTGAATTTGAAGAACGTGTAAGGGAATCTGAAGAATTCAAGTTCGATGTTAATGATTCTGTAAAGTTCTCTGTCTGGATTTCCTTTTGTGAAATCTACAATGAATGTATTTTTGATCTTCTGGACCCTGTGTCAGGTGATAAGTGTCACAAGAGAAAAACGTTAAAGCTTGCCCAGGATTTAAAAGGATTCAGTTTTGTAAAAGGTGAGCCATTTTTACTTGCATTCTGAGATGTTGTATTTCCACATCCCACCACTTTGGTATGTTTTTCCAGCACCGTTTACACTGAAATGAGCAGAGCTATACTATTAAAGGGGAAGACACCCCCTCCCCCTTTCAGTGTTTCCAGACCTGCAGAGGGAATCCTACTTGAGGCTGTTTCACACAAATGTGTCCATTACGGGAATCGCGCTTCACGTGTGAGTGTGGTCCTCCGTTCAGGACTTGCAGGAGTGCGCGGCATTATCATGATTTATAATGCTGTGTGCCTCTGCATGACCTTCTACAGGATCATACTGACAGCTTCATGTCAGTATGATTCTGTAGAAGGAAGGTCAAGCAGAGGCACATGGCATTATAAATCATGATAATGCCCTGCGCTTCTGTAAGTGCAGAATGGAGGATCATGCTCACACACGGAGTGTGATTTTCGCAGTGGACTCACTCATGTTAAACGGCCCTTACCTATCCCTGCTGCTAGGTTCCGGCTCCCGCTGCCACTACAGATCACTGGTCACCTAGTCTCAAAATCCAGTTTGACCTGGGTCACATGGCTGCTGCAGCTGATGAATGTGGAGTGTCCCCCATGCATCTTGTCACTGGGTCACTGCTGCGACCTCGTGACCCGTGTCAAACCAGATGTTGATGCTGGGAGACTAGAGTTCTGCAGTAGCCATGGGAGCAAAGGAGCTGGAACTCAACGGCAGGTAAGTATGATTCTGTCCTGAGGTCGAGCAACACTAGGCGGTCTGCCCGTAAGGCCCTGGGGGTTAACAACCCTTAATATATATCTTAATTATTAATTGGCTTATGTACTTTTCAGATCTCCAGTGGGTACAGGTTTCAGATGCTAAAGAGGCATGCAGAATTCTTGCTGTGGGGAAGAAGTTCCAAAGCATTGGTTTTACGAAACTGAATAGTTCCTCAAGTAGAAGGTAAATGTTCTTCAAAGAATAAAAAATATATGTGTGTGTGTGTGTGTGTGTGTGTGTGTGTGTATGTGTATATATATATATAATATATTTTAGGGCTGCACGATATGGGAATTTTGTGCGATTGCGATTAGGGCCCTAAAAATTGCGATAACGGTATGCGATGCGATATTTTAAGGGAATTGTGCTAGAGGTCTATTTGCTTGGATTTTCCCATATGAGCCGCTGACGCGGCTGTGTATGACATAGTTATGGGGGATCTGTGGATGACGCTGTTATGTGGGGGATCTGTGGAGGTGTAGATCTGTGGATGACGCTGTTATGGGGGATCTGTGGATGACGCTGTTATGTGGGGGATCTGCGGAGGACGCTGTTATGTGGGGGATCGGCGGAGGACGCTGTTATGTGGGGGATCGGCGGAGGACGCTGTTATGTGGGGGATCGGCGGAGGACGCTGTTATGGGGGATCGGCGGAGGACGCTGTTATGGGGGATCGGCGGAGGACACTGTTATGGGGGATGTGTGCTATGACACACATATAGCATCTTATGCTGGTCCCCCTCATGGCCCTATGTATCCCCTCATGTGTCCTAAACTGCGCACATAACTCTCCTATTCATAAAATGGCCAGCCTCTGTACTTTCACTATGAATGCACTGCAGAGAGCGGTTGCGAGCGAGCCGACCGGCGCGTGACTGACGTCACTGTCACGCTCCTCCCACTTAGTCACGCTCCTGCTTCCTGAATTAAGTGACGTCAGTCACGCGCTGGCCGCCTCGCTCGCTCCCGCTCGCTGCAGTGCATTCATCGTGAAAGTAAGTACAGAGGCTGGCCATTTTATCAATAGGACAGAGGACATTTTATCAATAGGGGCCCCTTCATATATAATCGCGGCATTTTCGGGTCGGCCAAATCGCATTTGCCGATTATCGCGATTTGATTATTTTTGCGATATATCGTGCAGCCTATATATATATATATATATATATATATATATATATATATATATAATATATATAATATATATATATAATATATATAATATATATATATATATGAGGAGGCAGCACACTGTGTAAACAAGGGGTGCACGTCCGGCGAAATGTGAACCCGCACCTAGGTCCAATGAGCTAGAAGTAAAAAATAGCCAGCAGCACTCCAGGAGATTAAGGCAAACGGTGGTTTATTGGACCCAAAGTCAAGCGACGTTTCGGCAGCTTGTTGCTGTCTTTGTTGCTTGACAAAGACAGCAACAAGCTGTCGAAACGTCGCTTGACTTTGGGTCCAATAAACCACCGTTTGCCTTAATCTCCTGGAGTGCTGCTGGCTATTTTTTACATATATATATATGAAAAGCATCTAAATATATCAAATATGCATCTAGGCATTTGTGCTTTGAACTAAAATGCTAAATGGATGCACCTTCTTTACAATTAATAAATTTAACAACCTGCAATTTTTCATCCTTGTCTACACTGTGCCTTATGTAGCACCACTGACTATTTGAACTATTAAGTGACGGCTGCAGTCCACCAGAATGCATATAATCTAAGGCAGGGATGCCCAACCTGCGGCCCTCCAGCTGTTTCAAAACCAACTCCCAGCATGCCCAGCCAGCCTAAAGCTATCAGTCTACAGCAGGGCATGGTGGGAGTTGTAGTTTTTCAACAGCTGGAGGGCAGCAGGTTCAGCATCCCTGATCTAAGGTATTTCTCTGCACTGCAACTGTGGCTCAGTAGTTAAAATCAATTAGTAGTGCCACAAAAAGTCACAGTGTAGCCCTAGCCTAACGGTCGTCTCCTCTGTAAACATGATGTGGAGAAGTGTAATCTTGAAAACCAGGCTTTCTGCTGGCATGGCATATGCTCAAATCTAGATAGTTAAAGGAACGTTTTATCATTTCATGCTTTTAAATCCTGTTTTTTTTTTTTGTGTTTTGCAGTCATAGTATATTTACTGTTCGTCTCTTAAAAATTGAAGATGCAGATGTTCCTCGAGTAGTAAAAGTCAGCGAGTAAGTAGGGAAGTGATCTCTGGGCACATGTGAAATATTATATCATTTTTTTTCAGTTTCAATCATCTCCTAGTTATTTACCTTCCTGTTTACGTTCCTAGACTGGAAAGTATAGGCACCCCATGTGACAGTGGTTGATACTCTAAAGGTGGATGAACGTTCCTTCCCGACAGTCTGCCCGTCTAAAGGTGCAGCAGATCATCCTAAACTGTCGTTCATGCAGGCGCCTGAATTATCATTTCTGGGCAGCAGATCGGCCTGTCTAATCAACGATCTGCTGCCCAGAAACAATGCAGCTGTATGATTAATAGCGATCACTGATTCTCATACTGTGGAGGTGATCGCTGTATGTAAATGCAGCTCTTCACCTCCACTGAACGAGCAGCCGGCTGTCAGGAATAATCTCTACCTTCTCGACAATCTGCTGCTCGTTTGCCCGTGTAAATCCACCTTTACTTGTCTCTGTTATGAGGTGCTCACTGCGCTTTAAAATCTATTCTGCAGAATGCCCAGGTTTTTCCGGTGTTCTCATAATGAGTTTATAACATACATTATAAACCCACTGAAGGAAATGGTTTAGTGCGACGTGTAGCAGTCTGTGTGAGATGGGCTAGAATAAGGCTGGGGCTACATGGCAACATGATTATGCATCTATAATGATTGTTAATGGGGTCACGATGCAACACATGACATGCTGAGCTGAACCAACTGCGCAAATATCAAGATTGTTGGATATTTGGTCGCAAGTCTCACACGACTTTACCATCATATACTGCAATGCGTGCGACTTGCCTACAACCTTTCTGTCATTTGGCTGTGTTTTTACATCAAAATTGCATCACATGTGGACAGCACTTGCTATTAAAAAATCCTTGGAAAAAATCACTTCTCGGCCTCTTGGCTAAGATCAAGTGTAGTATCTGTTCTCATCAGTTTAATATCTGATACACCCCCTATCTGGGGACCATATATTAAATGGATTTTTCGAACAGTGAGATGGAAAAAGAGTTTGCTCTGTCCACTTCAAGCATTGACCTGGTATTGCAGTACCTCCAGGACCGGTGCACCCAAAAAAATACTTGAAAAAGGCTTTAAATAACGAAATGTCGCATCTGGATTTAAGAACGCAAACCTGCCGTGATGAGTTCCGTTTTCATCATTTTCTGTTTTGAAAGTCACATGTCTAAGGGTGTGGCTACACAGCGACATTTTACATGGAGTCGCAATGCGGCATGCTGTGATGGGACATTCGCAAAGTCATATTTTAAATTTTTTATTTTTTTTTGCAACGGTCATGTAGTAACCCTTTTGTGTCGCACGACACAGGTCAACATTTAGCCCTAGCGTAATAGTCCGTACCACCACCTCCACACAAAAAGATTGCCTCTTTTATCTTTGTCGTCTATGGGCTGTGTATGCTATTGCTGTGCATCCTTCAAGTAAATGAGGGCGAGTGTCTATCAGCCACAGCCCATTGTCAAGCAATGTGGTCTTTACGGGGAACAAAAAAGCCGACAGTTTATTTTCTAATCCCTGACGATTCCTTTTAAGATTGCCCTCCATGGCCAGGTTTGTGTCCCGTCAAAATGCAGGTACACCTTTTAGCAAATGATGAAACAAAAAGGAATGCACCTTTTTAAATTATGGCTATTGTTTGAAGATTTTTATTTTTTTCTTAGCCAATAGTGAATTTTATTAGAAAACCAGAATCGCTGATTTTATGTATTGTTTTAAGAAGATGGTAAAGCAGTGGGTTTCATTTGATCCAATCTTCTAAAAATGATGTTTTGTTGTTAGATTGACTCTGTGTGACTTGGCTGGTTCTGAAAGATGCACAAAAACTCAGAACGAAGGTGAAAGGCTGAAGGAAAGCGGGAACATTAATACATCACTCCTGATTCTTGGCAAATGCATCAATGCACTGAAGAACAGTCAGCAGTCGAAGTAGGTTTATATCCGGCGTTCTGCCTTTTTGTATTGTATACAGCAGTTTATGATATAAATGTGTTGGGACAAAGGACAACTTTGTAGATTTAAATTATACATTTAAAACAATTTGATTTGTAATGTATCATAGCTTGACGTTTGTCTAGTCTAGGGTTTTCAGAAGTAAAACATTGATGGCCTTTCCTTAGGTTACTTTCACACTCGCGTTTGGTGCGGATCCGTCATGGATCTGCACAGACGGATCCGTTCAGATAATACAACCGCATGCATGCGTTCAGAACGGATCCGGTTGTATTATCTTTAACATAGCCAAAACAGATCCGTCTTGAAGACCATTGAAAGTCAATGGGGGACGGATCCGGTTTCTATTGTGTCAGTGAAAACGGATCCGTCTCCATTGACTTGCATTGTGTATGTCACCCCCCAAACTTTTTCTTCATTTTCCACCTAACTGCGGCACAGTGTCTGAAGAAGGCCTGCGAGCCGAAACCGTTTACACGTGTTGCCGCATTTCTTACTGTTCAGAAATAAATGAGAAACGCAATGTGAATAAAGAATTGTTACTGTGATTTACTCTTATTCTTGACTGGGATGGGGACCCTATACACAGCGAACATCGCACGGGGAGCGACAAAGTTCAGTATTTGATACCCTGTGGATGTGCCTTAAATATCCAGGTGGAGAAACTCCCTTTTAAAAAGCTATTCATATAGAACTGATGTGGTGTTTTTTGTTTTTTTACTACCCTAATACTATAGTTAAAGCCCTTTCTTTTGTCTCCTCACAATGCAATATTTTCTCCATTTGTTTACTCCAGAATTCAGCAGCATGTGCCCTTTCGAGAAAGCAAGCTTACCCACTATCTGCAGAGCTTTTTCAGTGGGAAAGGGAAAGTGTGCATGATTGTGAACATTAGTCAGGCTGCCTCTGCTTACGATGAGACCCTGAATGTGCTCAAGTTTTCAGCTGTTGCCCAAAAGGTATGTAAAATGGTGAGCCAAAGAGTGTAGATGTCACACGAAGTCAATTAGTTTAGCAGCTTGTATTTTCTGTTTGCATGCATGTAAAGGTAGTCTGTCATCACTGGTACACATTTTAAGTTTCCTTTTAATTATTTATTAACTCCTAAAAGTAGGGATGTCCCGAGACCGATACCGGGCATTTGCACGAGTACATGTACTCGTGCAAATGTCCCCGATACCACTGCCGATACCTGTGCGCCGCTTCTATGTGTCTCCGCAGCCCCTGCATCTCGCACAGCTAACAGCTTCACAGGCAGCAGCAGGCACTGTGTAATTGGAGCCTAGAGTGGAAGCTAGCCCCGCCCCTCCCCGCCCTCTAACCAATCAGAGGCAACCAGCACTGACTCACAGCACAGGGAGCGTAGTGCAGGGACTCAGAGAATCGTCTGAGAGTTTTAGTTAAAAGAATCCAATGAGTCACAGACTGTGTCACCGAGTCCCTGCCAGGCTTCCTGCTCTGCGGCTCCCTGTAAGTCCGTCCGGGGGAAGGGGGGGCATTATTAGCATAGCATGTAGTGGAGCTGTGTGTGTACAGGGTGCATGTAGCAGAGCAGGAAGCCTGGCAGGGACTCGGTGACACGGTCTCTGACTCATTCGATTCGTTTTAACTAATAAACTCTCAGACGATTCTCTGAGTCCCTGCAATAACTATACATTGTAATTACATCAGTCTGCTCCACTGCAGCAGAGCTGTGTTTGCCAGGAGCGAGTCCCTCTAAAGGTGATAGTGTCTGTCTTCTATGGCCCTGGTCCTTCCCTTCCTGCCTGCAAGCTGCACATTGATCTCTAAAAGCAGGCATTAGGGCAAGAAGAAATATACATTACTGTATGATGGCCACAAGACTATTATACTGAGGAGGGGGGCTTCAAAAATTGTTGTCCTGACTCCTTACAGTAACGTCTCCTTGTGGCCCCCATACAGTGTAACGTCTCCTTGTGGCTGCCCCCATACAGTATAACGTCTCCTTGTGGCTGCCCCCATACAGTGTAACGTCTCCTTGTGGCTGCCCCCATACAGTGTAACGTCTCCTTGTGGCTGCCCCCATACAGTGTAACGTCTCCTTGTGGCCCCCATACAGTGTAACGTCTCCTTGTGGCCGCCCCCATACAGTATAACGTCTCCTTGTGGCTGCCCCCATACAGTGTAACGTCTCCTTGTGGCTGCCCCCATACAGTGTAACGTCTCCTTGTGGCCCCCATACAGTGTAACGTCTCCTTGTGGCTGCCCCCATACAGTGTAACGTCTCCTTGTGGCTGCCCCCATACAGTGTAACGTCTCCTTGTGGCTGCCCCCATACAGTGTAACGTCTCCTTGTGGCCCCCATACAGTGTAACGTCTCCGTGTGGCCCCCATACAGTGTAACGTCTCCTTGTGGCCGCCCCCATACAGTATAACGTCTCCTTGTGGCTGCCCCCATACAGTGTAACGTCTCCTTGTGGCTGCCCCCATACAGTGTAACGTCTCCTTGTGGCTGCCCCCATACAGTGTAACGTCTCCTTGTGGCTGCCCCCATACAGTGTAACGTCTCCTTGTGGCTGCCCCCATACAGTGTAACGTCTCCTTGTGGCTGCCCCCATACAGTGTAACGTCTCCTTGTGGCTGCCCCCATACAGTGTAACGTCTCCTTGTGGCTGCCCCCATACAGTGTAACGTCTCCTTGTGGCTGCCCCATACAGTATAATGTCTCCTTGTGGCTGCCCCATACAGTATAATGTCTCCTTGTGGCTTCCCCCATACAGTGTAACGTCTCCTTGTGGCTGCCCCCATACAGTATAACGTCTCCTTGTGGCTGCCCCATACAGTATAACGTCTCCTTGTGGCCGCCCCCATACAGTGTAACGTCTCCTTGTGGCTGCCCCCATACAGTGTAACGTCTCCTTGTGGCTGCCCCCATACAGTGTAACGTCTCCTTGTGGCTGCCCCCATACAGTGTAACGTCTCCTTGTGGCTGCCCCCATACAGTGTAACGTCTCCTTGTGGCTGCCCCCATACAGTGTAACGTCTCCTTGTGGCTGCCCCCATACAGTGTAACGTCTCCTTGTGGCTGCCCCCATACAGTATAACGTCTCCTTGGAATGTTATAGTTCTGTTTTTGGGCCTTTTGGTTGGTCAGTGGTCAGAAAATACATGTGTGTGTGTATTTTATTGTTAAAATTAGTATCGGTAATTGGTATCGGTGAGTACTTAAATAAAAGTATCGGTACTCGTACTCAGTCTTAAAAAAATGGTATCGGGACATCCCTACCTGAAAGCTATCTTTTTATATTTGTTTGCAAATGCGAATGAAAGAGCCCAAGGGGACAGTACCTGTTCACAATGGGGCCCAACCACTCCCACCTGAATCTGAAACTTGCTCCTCTCCTCTTCACCTCTTATCCTGACGCCATCAAGCAACTTCTGGAAAGCTTACACAGGTGTAGCTCACAGCCGTATTTGCGTCTGTGCTGTCTAGGCCTTTCTATGGGCAATGTTTTATGTCTCATTCACACGTCAGTGTTTGATCAGTGATTTCAATCTGTGATTTTGAGCCAAAACCAGGTACGGCTTCAAACACAGAACAGGTGCAGATCTTTCCCTTATACCTTATGTCTGTAGAGGCTCCAATCCTGGTTTTGGCTCACAATCACTGATGGAAATCACTGACCAAAACACTGACGTGTGAATGAGGCATTAAAGGGGTTATCCACCAATACTATATGCTGCCCCTCACAGGGAATATACTTGCCCCGCTCCCTGCAGCTTCTCCCCATGCACAGATTAAAACATCCTGTGTTGGAGGGGGGGGGGCAGCCAATGGCAGGAGGGGACGGGGAAGAGCCTCCTTAGCGTCACCCCATGGTTGCTCCCACCGACACCAAATGTTTTCATCCGCGCAATGGGAGAAGCTGCAGAGGCGGTGGGGAGCGGGGGAAGTATATTCTCTGTGAGGGGCCCGGCATATGAGGGGGCAATTGATAGTATTGGATAACCCCTTTAATCAACTTCACATGCGCCGAAAGGCAGTGTGGTGCAGTTAATGACGCCACTGCCCACAGAGAGGCCCAGACAGCGCAGTCGCAAACACAGCGCTGAAGTGCCCCCTCCAGACTAGCTTTAATGTGGTTGTCCAGGACTTATATTGATGACCTTTGTGGCCTCTTCTCGTACAACTGAGTAGCTGTATGGTATAAAGCAGTATAAACTGTGGATACCTGCATATACATGTATACATGAGGGTTATTAACCTCTTCAGTCTTTTTAAGCCAAGATTTTCCAAAAAATAAGGCAAAAACATGTTTGCTTCACTGTTCTGTTGCATCATTAATTGCTTACCTCCTTGATGATTTCTTCTCAATGTTAGGTCCTTATATTGGATTCTTGTCAGGCTTTGGACATCTTATTACATGGTCAAAAAAAGAGTGCCAGGGAAGTGTCCTTTATAATAAACAATGCTGATAACAAGAGTTTGTTGTCACGAAAACGTGCAACTGTGCAGTGGGAAAGCCGCTTAGATGATGTTCTGGAGGATGGAAATGATGAGGAATATGAAGACTGTTTTGATCATGAAGATCCTCTTGACTGCACCAATCTAGAAGATGAAGATGATTATGAGTTAGAAGAAGATGAAATTGTCATCAAGAAAGAAGCTTATGAGGTATGATACTTTAAAGACATCACATTTTATAATGATCCAGTACTTTTGGTTGTCACTTAAAGACAACTTTCATGCTATTTATTACATCTAGAATCTGCTAGCACTTCTGGAAGATCTGAAAACCAAGCTATGTAATGAGAAGCAAGAGAAACTTCTTATGGAACTTAGAATAAGAGAAGATGTAGCAAAAGAGTTCAAAGAACACTTCATTCAGCGTGAACATGACTTCAGGTAAGTGCTAGCTTGAAGTCTTTTGTTAGAGATCTGTCTGTTTCAGTACTTACGGAGACATACATTTCAGTATATGGGACTGTGATTGACAGCTCTGCTGTACCAGTAAGTACACCGAAGATTGTCAATGTGGTAAGCAAAACGTGCACTATGTCTCCTTGGAGTCCCTTCACTATTTACTCTGTTTTTACTCCAGAATCCTGTTCCAAATCATATAAACCTATGTACATATAGAGCTCATCTATACCTCTGTCATATCCTGCACTCAGGCCAGCAAAAATCGCCAAACAAGTAAATGTTGGGGTTTTTCAGCCATATTTGTAAGCCAAACCCAGGGAAGGGGGGTTCGAAAACGCAGAGGAGGTTCAAACTTTTTCCTTATACCTTTCTTTGTGTAGGTGACCAAAATACTGTATGGTTGCCTATGGCAAACTTGTAAACTGGAGTAAAGTCATGCTAAGAGTAATAGTTATTATTTACAATGTGTGAATGAGAAATTTCCAAATTTGCTCACTGCCGTGTAACCACTATGCACTGGTATTTTACTGCAGTTGCCTCCTTTGTACAGAGCTCTACATTGGTGAGGCTTTGTTCAGATTATTATTATTTTTTATTCATGCTGAGTGCATGTACCAGGAAAGATCCTGGCACATGCTGCGTAAGTATCTGTAGGACTCCATATACCCAGCGCATACCTAGAGTATCCTTTTGACATATTCTTGACTGGCATAGTCAACCGCACTTTTCTATACAGAAGGCCACAGTAAAAACTGTTTTGAGTTTTCTACAATGGGAGTAAATTGCTAATGTACAGTCCGGTCCATAAATATTAGGACATCGACACAATTCTAACATTTTTGGCTCTATACACCACCACAATGGATTTAAACAAACAAGATGTGCTTTATTTGCAGACTGTCAGCTTTAATTTGAGGGTATTTACATCCAAATCAGGTGAACGGTGTAGGAATTACAACAGTTTGCATATGTGCCTCCCACTTGTTAAGTAACCAAAAGTAATTGGACAATCGGCTTCTCAGCTGTTCCATGGCCAGGTGTGTTATTCCCTCATTATCCCAATTACAATGAGCAGATAACAGGTCCAGAGTTAATTTCAAGTGTGCTATTTGTATTTGGAATCTGTTGCTGTCAACTCTCAAGATGAGATCCAAAGAGCTGTCACTATCAGTGAAGCAAGCCATCATTAGGCTGAAAAAACAAAACAAACCCATCAGAGAGATAGCAAAAACATTAGGCGTGGCCAAAACAACTGTTTGGACCATCCTTGAAAAGAAGGAACACACCGGTGAGCTCAGCAACACCAATAGACTCGGAAGACCACGGAAAACAACTGTGGTGGATGACCGAAGAATTCTTTCCCTGGTGAAGAAAACACCCTTCACAACAGTTGGCCAGATCAAGAACACTCTCCAGGAGGTAGGTGTATGTGTGTCAGTCACCAATCAAGAGAAGACTTCACCAGAGTGAATACAGAGGGTTCACCACAAGATGTAAACCATTGGTGAGCCTCAAAAACAGGAAGGCCAGATTAGAGTTTGCCAAACAACATCTAAAAAAGCTTTCACAGTTCTGGAACAACATCCTATGGACAGATAAGACCAAGATCAACTTGTACCAGAGTGATGGGAAGAGAAGAGTATGGAGAAGGAAAGGAACTGCTCATGATCCTAAGCATACCACCTCATCAGTGAAGCATGGTGGTGGTAGTGTCATGGCGTGGGCATGTATGGCTGCCAATGGAACTGGTTCTCTTGTATTTATTGATGATGTGACTGCTGACAAAAGCAGCAGGATGAATTCTGTAGTGTTTTGGGCAATATTATCTGCTCATATTCAGCCAAATGCTTCAGAACTCATTGGACAGTGCTTCACAATGCAGATGGACAATGACCCAAAGCATACTGCAAAAGCAACCAAAGAGTTTTTTAAGGGAAAGAAGTGGAATGTTATGCAATGGCCAAGTCAATCACCAGACCTGAATTCGATTGAGCATGCATTTCACTTGCTGAAGACAAAACTGAAGGGAAAATGCCCCAAGAACAAGCAGGAACTGAAGACAGTTGCAGTAGAGGCCTGGCAGAGCATCACCAGGGATGAAACCCAGCGTCTGGTGATGTCTATGCGTTCCAGACTTCAGGCTGTAATTGACTGCAAAGGATTTGCAACCAAGTATTATTCTGTCCCATTACTTTTGGTTCCTTAACAAGTGGGAGGCACATATGCAAGTTGTTGTAATTCCTACACTGTTCACCTGATTTGGACGTAAATACCCTCAAATTAAAGCTGACAGTCTGCAGGTAAAGCACATCTAGAGCCAAAAATGTTAGAATTGTCTGTCCCAATATTTATGGACCTGACTATCTATATACATTGGCATACATCAAAAGCTTCTGTCACATACTAAGCGTCTATAAAGTTGTTTTAATTTTGTTCTCACTTTATATTCTTTTTGTTATAGTGAACGTTTGCAAAAAGAAAAAGAGCTGTTAGAGGAACGGTGTGAAGAAAGAATGGAAATCCTGCAGAATTTAGTCAGAAAATGCTCTAATGAAGAGGAAGATGATGAAGAGGATGGTACTAAGGAACCGCTCAATATGACAGAAACGGCCGTCCAGGTCTGCAGATTCTGTAGTCGGTGCACTTTTCTTGTTTAGTTTGGGGCTATGAGGTGACTGGCTGCACAGCTTTAGGCCTTATTCATACAGGCAGTGATTTCAATCAGGCTACATTCACACGACCGTAGTGTTTTCTCGCCCATATTCATTGGGGGACACAGGAACCGTCGGTATAGCTATGTCCTCTAGGAGGCGTTGACACTAGTAAAAGCTGTTAGCTCCTCCCCTGGCAGCTATACCCCCTCCAGCCTGGAGAGAGAGCTTCAGTTTTTTCTAGTGTCAATAGGAGGCAAGACCTCCCTGCTCTGCAGGGAATCTCCTGAAGATTTTTATTTTGAGGAGAGAGAGAATCACTGATTCAGACCCTGACATGAGTCCGACGCAATCTCTTAAGATTGCGTCTAAGGCTACTTTCACACCTGCGTTCGGGTGTCCGCTCGTGAGCTCCGTTTGAAGGGTCTCTCAAGCGGCCCCGAACGCATCCGTCCAGCCCTAATGCATTCTCAGGGGACGCGGATCTGCTCAGAATGCATCAGTCTGGCGGCGTTCAGCCTCCGCTCCGCTCAGCAAGCGGACACCTGAACGCTGCTTGCAGCGTTCGGGTTTCCACCTGGCTGTGCGGAGGCGAGCGGATCCGTCCAGTCTTACAATGTATACAAACGTCTGCATTATATGAGCGGATCCGTCTGGGCAGACCCCAGACGGATCCGCTCTGAACCCAAGTGTGAAAGTAGCCTTAGGTGGCCTGTAGTACTTGGTATGCATTAACCCTTCCTTAGGTGGAGTAATTGCACTACTTCGGGATAAGTACCTGCCTTATACTTTATCCCCTGCCATAGGTGGACTCAGTACAATGACATGAGTTTCGGGACCTGCTATGCATATCCATTCATGGCGCGATGACATTATCACTGGTACATTGTGTGCTGTATGCATTACCCCCTTACTTAGGTGCAACAATTGCACTCCCACGGGGTCCAGGACTCTCCATGTGCACTAGTTTTCGCCGTGGGCATTCGCCCCCCTTCATAGGTGAAGTATTCTCCCTAGTACTTGCCGTATGCATCCACCTTCCTTAGGTAGCTTATTGCACTACCATTACATACGGTTCCGACTGTCGCACTATCCTTCCATAGACGGAGTGTTGCACATCACCGTGATTTCTGTCGCATTTCCCCCTTCCGCTAGTGCTCCACTAGCGGGGAATAACTAAACCTCTTCGGATGCTGCAATTCTGCGGCACCACGGCTCGAGGTGCCTTCACTTATTTCCTAGGGGGGCGTGGCAACAGTCGGTACTCGCGGGTGCCCGGCACTCTTACTCTAGTGCTATATGGGTGTCACCAGTGGACACGGTGGCTGTTCCTCCCTTTGGTGCTGGTTTCGTGCATGGTTATAACATCTTCTGTCTTCTCAGGGGGTTCCTAGCATCACTTGTGTCCTAGAGTACCCCCATCTCCATGGGCCTACGTTTTTCCAGTAGGTCATGATATTGTCCGCATCAATACGTAGTGCTTACTCCATTGCACATATATGGTGAGTACGTTCCAGCGAGTCGAGTGTTTCACTGACTCCGTATTCTCTATCCACCACTCCCCCTTCTCTGGGAAAGTGGTTATGCTGGCACTCGGGTTTAGCTTCTACAGCTTGTTCTACTCCACAGGTGCAGATTTTCGTTAATGCTCGAGTTCGTGGTCACTCCAGTGGGACATCCCCGTCAGGTAGGGGTCCTACCCTGGAGCTAGCTTGGCAGTTGCGCCTGTTCAGCGCCCTTGCAGGTAGAGTTTGAGGTTAGCTCTACTTCACTGGGGCAGTATGGTATGTGGCTTCTACGGATAGTCTCAGGCCTCGCCCTCAGTTTTGTGCTGACTGGGCAAGCGCTGGCTACTACTGTGTGAGTGGTGTTGCTTACCACTACATGCTTGGTTCTTACTGCACAGATCTGCACAGCTCTTTCGTCAGGCGGTGGACTCTTTTAACACTGAATTCGGTGGCCTCCGCGGGGACCCCCTCCTCTGCTGGGGTATGGGGCTAGCAATACAGGTGTTTTTGCACAGCCACTTAGTCCTTGGCTACTTCTGTATAGCGCCGGTCTCAGACGGGGAATGGGCTCAAACCTAGCCTATTCTTCTCCTGTCTTTTCCCCCTCTGGCTCAGGGTTCATAGCCGTCCTGCATGCCTTGGTAGTTCCTACGTTGCTACCTTCCCTCATCTGCATTTGCACAGGGTATTAGTTTGGTGGACTTCCTTTCCAGGCTCGATCCGGTCCAGACTGGTGGGCTGTGGCGCCCTCCACATTCCTCCTTCTACGGGGACTCTTCCATTGGTCTGGGTGAGCTAACGGTATCTACATGAAAGCTTCCCACCTTTTTCTCCAGAGCCGGAGTTCCGGAAGCGTGCGACGGGACGCCCGGATTCTCCTTGGTGGGAGTTTTCCCTCCTTACGTGTTTCTTCTCCTCCTTCCCGGGGTTCTACGGAGGATCCAGATGGAGGACATTCCTACAAATCCTAGTCGCTCCGCGTTGACCCCGTAGCGTGTGGTATGCTGACCTTGTTCTCCTTCCTGGAGACGTCACTGCCACTCAGAGACGACCTTCTTTCACAGGGTCTGGTCTTTCATCTGCATTTCGATGTCGGCGTGGCTATTGAAACCTCCACTCTGACGTGGAGAGGGTTTTCCGCAGATGTCTTCCGCACTATGATTCAGGCCAGGAAGCCTGCATCGCCCAGGGTCTATTGTGGGACCTGGAGGTCCTTCCTGGGCTTCTGTGAACGCCGGGACATCCCCTCTCTTCCTGTTTTTTCTCTCCCCACGGTCCTATCCTTCTATATTCTGGGTTGGACCTTGGTTTAGCCCTTAGTTCCTTGATGGGTCAGGTGTTGCCGCTTCTGTCCTGGGGCAGCTTCCAGCGTACTCTGGGTTCCCTGGGGCCCATGGGAACCTTCCTTCAGGGAGCGGCTCATACGGTTCCTCTGTACCGTCCTTACGGCCTTGGGATCTGTATGTAGTTCTCTCAGCCTTCCGGTCTTCTCCACTTGAGCCCTTTGCGGGAGTTCTTACTCCAGCTCCTGTCCAGCTCCTGGCGGGTGTCTTAGTTGAGGGTGCTCTCTTGCAAGATCCCCTTCCTGGTTCTTCTCAGGGATACGGCAGTTCTCCAGCCCATTCCTTCTTCTCCCGAAGGTGGTCTCTGACTTCCATATCAATGAAGTAATTGTCCTTCCTTCCCTGTCCCTTTCCTTCGCACCCTACGGAAGGGAGTTACATTATTGGACGTTGTCAGAGTTATACTCCTTGTTAGCAGCCTCCAGTCCCTGTCGGCGTACGAACCCTCATTTCGCTCCGGAGGGTCCTCGCTAAGGGTTGGCGGCCTTCAAAGGGCGATTGCACGTTTGATTCGGTCTGCAAGTGCTGACGCATACCGCGCCCGGAGCAGTTTTCCACCCTTAGGTGTCACGGCTCGCTCCACTGAGCGGTGGACGCTTCTTCGGCTCTGGGGCATCGCGCCTCAATTGCGCAGTTGTGTAACGCGGCTACCGGTCCTCCTTACACCCATTCACAACGGTTTGTTCCAGGTGCATTCTTATGCATCGGCGGCCGCTGCTTAGCCCGCAAGGTCTTGCAGGTGGCAGTTTCTTAGCTACCAGCAGGGACGCTTGCTTCCATGGGTCTGTGGTTTTTCCCTCCCCGTGGACTGCTCTTGAACGTCCAACGGTTCCTGTGTCCCCCAATGAATATGGGTGAGAAAAGGAGATTTTTGTATAACTCACCAGTAAAATCTCTTTCTCGCTCTTCATTGGGGGACACAGCACCCACCCAGTATTGTTGTCCGGCCACAGTTGTAGCTGTTGCTGGTTTGGACCCCGTTGGGTCCTTTGACATGGTTCGTTTTCCACGTGTTTTCTTTTTGGTTGGCTTGCTTCTCCTACTGCTTCTCACAAACTGAAGCTCTCTCTCCAGGCTGCCAGGGGAGGAGCTAACAGCTTTATCTAGTGTCAACGCCTCCTAGGGGACATAGCTGTACCCATGGTCTCTGTGTCCCCCAATGAAGAGCGAGAAAGAGTTTTCACTGGTAAGTTATACAAAAATCTCCTTTTGCGGTTCTGCAAAACAAGTATACACGGCCGCTGCTACCATAGAAAATGCCTATTCTTGTCTGCAACTGCGGACAAGAATTGGACACGCTCTATTACTTTTGTGGGGCTGCGGAACGGAACTACGGATGCGGACAGCACACGTTGTGCTTTGCGCAACTTTTGTGGCACCATTGAAATAAATTGGTCCGCTCCCGTTACGCAAAATTGCGGAACGGATGCAGACTCATTCATACAGTCGTGTGAATGTAGCCTTACTGTGAGCCAATCACTGATCAAACACTGACACGTGAAAGAGGCCTTACTATCACAATGTTGCTCTGTTAAATTACATCTGATACTGAATTGCGCTGCAAAATAAAATAATCATCAATGGACCACAGTCACAAGTTGCGATTGTAGCAGTGTGACATTGCGATCTTTATGTTGTGTGACCGAAGTCGCCATGTTGCCCTAGTCTTAAAGGGGTTATCAAGGAAATGATAATGATGACCCACCATCAATATCGCCCCTGCTGATTAACATTGATGACCTGTACTGAAGATGGGTCATCAAAATTAATTCCCGGTTAACCCCTTCAATGTCTATGGCAACTGGCTGATGGTCGTCAGATGGCATTTCAACCTGGCATGTACCATTTTCCCTGAGATGCACAGTGCCCAATGTGTTTGACCTAAGCGTTTTTGCCATCTTGAAAAAACATGCACTTTTGCCTGAGCTTAGTGTCTTAGTGCGGTTGTACATTAGGGTATTGCTTTTATGCAATTTCCTTTGAAATTGAAATAGTGGCCTATTAGTGGTTTACCTGTTCAGTGGTGTTGTATAAAATGTACTAACCTTTTGATGCATATTTGCATTAAAAGGTGTTTTTTAAGCTTTGTACACCAAAAAAACAAAAAACATTGCATTCTTACATGCACATTGTCTGGATTTTAAATGATCCTATGGGAGATGAACATTGCTTTCTCCTTACCAGACGGATGAGCTGAATATACCGCTTCAAGGACTCTTCTCTTCTATACAGTGTGATTTGGCAGTAATCAAGAAGCAGGCCGTGGAGGCTCACCATCATATTGAAACTATCCATGATGATGCAGAGAAAATTTCTGCATTGGAACAAAAATTACAGCAAGTGACCAGTGACCTTTCTAAAACTCAAGAGGAGCTGCAACGGAATTCAGCTGGTAAGTCGCTAGCCCTGTTGATGCCGATGCCTTGTGTTGGGTACTTTGGCACTTTTATGTACATGCATTCTGCCAACTGTGTTTCATAAATGATACCAACATTGAAAAGGTCATTTTTATATGAGGAGGGAAATGTAATTCATTATGATATTATATCTGTCTTGTTTCCTTGGTAGTTGTACATCTACAGGCATTTTCTGACGTAGTGATATTTGGGCTATGTTCAAATACAGCTTATTTGTCACACAATCTGCACCAAAAAATAATAGCATCAAAACGCAGTATCTTTCGGTGAATAGAATTCTACAAAATCTTTTTCATATGCACAGGATTGAAAGCGTACTAAAGATTTTTTACTGCTTGTTTTACCAAGTGCAATACAAGGGGAACTTATTCACTTGAGCACTTTGTAAGGGTACATTTACAGGACTGTGTTTTCTGTGGTCCGCTAATTGCAGGTACTGGCAAAATGCACAACACACACGGCCTGCCCTATGATAGAAATGCCTGTTCTCGTCCAAGAGATGGCTGTCGCCTGCTTTTTTGCCAGTGCTTTTTTTTTAAAGCAATGTGTAAGAAGTTTTGTCAGATTAAAGTCACTGTAGCAATCAGCTTATCTTCACAGGTCTTGCTTCTTGCACCCCCACTAAACTGCTAATTATGCCCATGAAAGTTGTTTTCTGCAATATGTGTATTTTATTGGCTGCACATAGGACAACACGGTGTATGTAATAGACGACTGAGGCTACTTTCACACTCGCGTTTTGGCTTTCTGTTTGTGAGATCCGTTCAGGGCTCTCACAAGCGGTCCAAAACGGATCAGTTTGCATTCTAATGCATTCTAAATGGAAAACAATCCGCAACAGTTTTCATCAGTTCAGTCTCCATTCCCCTTTGTAGACGGACACAAAACGCTGCCATTGACTTTTTTAATGGTGTTCAAGACGGATCTGCCTTGGCTATGTTAAAGATAATACAAATGGATCCGTTCTGAATGGATGCAGACGGTTGTATTATGTGAACGGATCTGTCCATGATGGATCCGCACAAAACGAGAGTGTGAAAGTAGCCTGAGATCCATCAGAAGCAAGAGTTAAAGGGGTTATCCGACACTAACAAATGCTCCCTCATATGCCGGGCTCCTCACACTGATTCTACTTGCCTGTCTCCCCGCGCCGCTCCTGGTCCCCACATGCGCGGATGAAAACGTCTGGTGTCAGGGGGAAGCAGCCAATGTCAGCGGTAACGGGGACGAGCCTCATTGGCGTCATCCGCGATGCTAGGGAGGCTCATCCCCGTCACCTCCTGCCACTGGCACGGGGAGAAGCGGTAGTGGCCGTGTGGGGACCAGGAGCGGCGCAGGGAGCCAGGTAAGTAGAATCTGTGTGAGGGGCCCATTTGTTAGTGTCGGATAACCCCTTTAACGTTTGTTAGCGGCTCTGCATACTAGCACATACATACTAAGGACATGCCAATGACTGCATTTATTTACTGCATAAATCCAAATGTTTAATATCTTACATCTGTAAATCTGTTTCTGCAGATCTGGCAAGGCAGGTGAGCCATTGCACAGGAACAAGACTTCAGCTTGAAGAGTCTGACAAGGTAAGACCTGTTTAGTGCACTTCCCTACTGCATCCACATCTGTGTCTTTTACAGTAATTGTTTCAATTCATCTTTTTCCTCCTCAAGACACTATTGTCACAGAAACAACAAATCGATCAACTAATGGACATGATTCAGCAGAAGGACACAGCGATTGAGAAGCTTAAAGACCTTATATCTCACTGGGAGGCTAAATGTGAAGATTATGTAAGTAAACCTTGGCAGCATTAGATTTCCTAGGCAGAAGGGCACGGAAAAGGCATATGTCATAAGACTGTTGCTGATCTTCCTCAGTCTCTAGTATCAGCAGAAAAGTAAACTAACAAGAAAATGGTTGAACATTCTGACAGGATGCAAAGAAAGCAGATCAGTAGTTTGTCCTAACCAGCCCAGACCTCCTCAAGTTGCAAAGTTTAGATTTTAGTCTTGCAGGTAACTTCTTGCTTGTCCATTGAAGACAGCCACCTGCCATGATCTGTGTGTGTGGAGCTGCTTGCCCTGAGCTTCTGTTTGAACCCACTTGCGTTTTGCCTTTTGTTCTTGTTACTACATGTGCAAACCTATAGGGAAGCCTGGGTGATAATTGTTGAGCAAACAGTCGCCTGGCCATCATGTCTCGCATATAATTAGCCAACTCAAAAAAAGAAAGTCGCAACAATGGCTTTTAATATATATTTGGACCAATCACTTTAGCATGATATACAGTTGCAAGAAAAAGTATGTGAACCCTTTGGAATGATATGCATTTCTGAACAAATTGGTCATAAAATGTCATATGATCTTCATCTAAGTCACAACAATAGACAATCACAGTCTGCTTAAACTAATAACACACAAAGAATTAAATGTTACCATGTTTTTATTGAACACACCATGTAAACATTCACAGTGCAGGTGGGAAAAGTATGTGAACCCTTGGATTTAATAACTGGTTGAACCTCCTTTAGCAGCAATAACTTCAACCAAATGTTTCCTGTAGTTGCAGATCAGACGTGTACAACGGTCAGGAGTAATTCTTGACCATTCCTCTTTACAGAACTGTTTCAGTTCAGCAATATTCTTGGGATGTCTGGTGTGAATCACTTTCTTGAGGTCATGCCACAGCATTTCAATCGGGTTGAGGTCAGGACTCTGACTGGGCCACTCCAGAAGGCGTATTTTCTTCTGTTTAAGCCATTCTGTTGTTTATTTACTTCTATGCTTTGTGTTGTTGTCCTGTTGCAACACCCATCTTCTGTTGAGCTTCAGCAGGTGGACAGATGGCCTTAAAGAGGACCTTTCACCGATCCTGACATTGTGAACTAAGTATCATCACATATTCAGCGGCGGCCAGGAATCTCACTGCGCTTACTATTATCCCTGGGCGCCTCTCCGTTCTCCCGTTATGTCCTCCGGTATGTTCGGGGACTTGGTTATAGTAGGCGGAGTCTGCCCTTGTTCTGCTGTGCGTCTCCTTCTCCTAGGCTGTAGCGCTGACCAATTGCATCGCAGAGCTCACAGCCTGGGAGTTTTTTTTTTCTCCCAGGCTGTGAGCTCTGCGCTGCTATTAGCCAGCGCTACAGCCTAGGAGAAAGAGACGCCCTTAAGTCTCCACCTACTATAACCAAGTCCCCGAACATACCGGAGGACATAACGGGAGAACGGAGCGGCGCCCAGTGATAATAGTAAGTGCAGTGAGATCCCTGGGCGCCGCTGTATATGTCATGATACTTGGTTCACAATGTCCGGATCGGTGAAAGGTCCTCTTTAAGTTCTCCTGCAAAATGTCTTAATAAACTTGGGAATACATTTTTTCCTTCGATTTATAGCAATCCGTCCAGGCCCCGACGCAGCAAAGCAGCCCCAAACCATGATGCCTCCACCACCATACTTCACAGTTGGGATGAGGTTTTGATGTTGGTGTGCTGTGCCTCTTTTTCTCCACACATAGTGTTGTGTGTTTCTTCCAAACAACTCAACTTTGGTTTCATCTGTCCACAGAATATTTTGCCAGTACTGCTGTGGAACATTAAGGTGCTCTTGTGCAAACTGTAAACATGCAGCAATGTTTTTTTTGGACAGCAGTGGCTTCCTCTGTGTTTATCCTCCCATGAAATCCATTCTTGTTTTAGTGTTTTACGTATCGTAGATTCTCTAAAAGGGATGTTAGCATATGCCAGAGACTTTTGTAAGTCTTTAGCTGACACTCTAGGATTCTTCTTCACCTCATTGAGCAGTCTGCGCTGTTCTCTTGCAGTCATCTTTACAGGACGGCCGCTCCTAGGGAGAGTAGCAGCAGTGCTGAACCTTCTCCATTTATAGACAGTTTGTCTTCCCGTGGACTGATGAACAGCAAGGCTTTTGGAGATACTTTTATAACCCTTTCCAGCTTTATGCAAGTCAACAATTCTTAATCATAGGTCTTCTGAGAGCTCTTTTGTGCGAGGCATCATTCACATCAGGCAATGCTTCTTGTGAAAAGCAAACCCAGAACTGGTGTGTGTTTTTATAGGGCAGGGCAGCTGTAACCAACACCTCCAATCTCATCTCATTGATTGGACTCCAGTTGTCTGACACCTCACTCCAATTAGCTCTTGGAGATGTCATTAGTCTAGGGGTTCACATACTTTTTCCACCTGCACTGTGAATGTTGACATGGTGTGTTCAATAAAAACATGGTAACATTTAATCCTTTGTGTGTTATTAGTTTAAGCAGACTGTGATTGTCTATTGTTGTGACTTAGATGAAGATCAGATCACATTTTATGACCAATTTGTGCAGAAATCCATATCATTCCAAAGGGTTCGCATAATTTTTCTTGCAACTGTAATAAGGTTAGGTTCATATCTGCAGCTGGAGCCTCCCTAGCAGATTCAAAAAAGGATGGATACAACAGCATGCAGAACTATGTTGTCTGGTAAATTGCCAGCTTTCATGACGAAAATCCAGCAGACCCCATTATATTAAAGGAGATCCATTGAACGCTGACTGTGTCCAGTCTATGCCGAATCCAGCCATTCCGATATTTTGTTCTTATCCTGGAACAATATACTAAAATTCAGTTGCAGATCTGAACTTATTTGCCTTATGAACATGAGGATTTGTTTTTCATGGAAACATAGCTATTCATTTTGGAGCTCTGTTCAGCCCTCCCAGAGCTTCGAGTCTGTCCCAGCCCAATGTGTCACCTCATATGCGCTGCCGAACAACACTTATTGAGGACCTGTCACCACCCCTGACATGTTTACTTTAGTAGCTTCATATATTCCCGATGTAATAACAATTCTGGAGCATCTATTCTTATGGCTCTATGTTGTGCAATACCTTTATTATTTTTACTAGAAGTTATGAATGAATTACTAGCAGTCTGCAGTAAGGGTACAGAGGGGTGGTAACCAGTTGGGGGGGTGTCCCTGTACAGACTGACAATGGGAGCACTGACTTGATAGAGTGAGACTGTGCGGGGATACCACCCCTCTGTACCCTTACTGCAGACTGCTAGCAATTCATTCATAACTTCTAGTAGAAATAAAGGATTGATACAACATAGAGCCATAGGAATAGATGACCCAGAAATGTTATTACATGGGGAATGCATAAAGCTATTAATACAGGCATGTCAGAGGAGGTGATGGGTTCCTTTTAAGGAGGACCTTTTGCCTCTGCTGACATGTCTGTTTTAGTGACTACTTGCATTTTCTGTGAAACAATGCTAGAGCATCATTTCCTATAATCAACAGGTGTGTACTACCATCCCGCTTATGAAAGACTTATAAGAATAAAAGCTCCAGAATTGTTATTTCATGTGGAATAATTATTTATTAGAACAGACATGGTGGTGAGAGGTCCCTTTTAAGCTGACCATACACATTACATGAACTCTACAGAACCTGATTATTTTGGTGTTTGACCATTTAATGTGTATTGAGGTGTGCCGGTGACAGAAGTTGGGGAGGAGCAGGGGAGGGTATGGATGGATTTCTACTTGCCCAGTCATAAAGACCCGGGCTCCAATCCTTTATTTTATGCATTACTGGTTTCCAGCTAATATGTAAAGTATAATATGCAGTGTAAACCCTGGATTACACAGGACGATTAAGCAAGCGATTGTCCTCCTCACCATCTGCCGCCTGCAAACAATGATTTTTAAGCATGCTTAAAAAAAAAAAAAAATCACAATTGCCCAAAGAATGAGTGTTTGAAAGATGATGGCTAACAAGTGTTCATAAGTACGTTCGTTAGGCTACTTTCACATTGGCGTTAGCAGGGTCTGGCAGGGGAACAGCCTGCCGGATCCGTACTAACGCTAGCCCATGTGTGCCACCGGAAGTCTGCCAGCTGATTCACTACAATGGGGACGGGTGACAGATGCAGCCGGACAAAAACTGCAGCATGCAGTTATAGTGAATGGGGCTGGAGCGGACTTACGGCGGCACACATGGGCTAGCGTTAGTACGGCCGGAACAGCCTGCCGGACCCTGCTAATGTGAAAGTGTACTACAGCCTTAAGTTCCAATGTAAAATTTTGGGTAGTTGGGTACGTTTGATTTGGTCCTCGCAGGCCATAATGAGAGCTGGTAGGTACTTGGTTCTCTTCAATAATTTTTTTTCTTCCGTTGTTACAGGAGAAAACCCTAAATTCCCTTCAAAGAGAAATGGTAAACGTCGACAGTGACACAAGTCGGAAGCGACCACCTGATTCCTGCCAGCCGCCCGAGGAACAGCCTCCATCAAAGAAAGGTATCTGTGCAGATCCGCCAAGTTCCAGAAACCCATTTTCCTATGTCTCCATGCAAAGGCAAAATGCTGAAAACCGCAAACGTTATCGCTTGAAAAGAAGAAAGTCTGGGCTTTCCATAGATGTAAAATGGCGATGATCTTAGCACTTTATAGACTTTCCATTTATGCTTTTGTATGTTAATTTAAAATAAAACACTTACTTTTGTAAGTACTTCTGCTTCTTCTAATTTTTCTGTACTCCCAAACTAACTGCATGTCCCTTCTACCCTGGAAATAGTGCATTGCCTGCAATATGTTGGCTTACCATATCTGCTTTACCTAACATACCACGTTATGTCCTTAACAGTGTGACTGCATTTTCCTTTTCCATAGGCCCCATGCACATGCCTGTATCTGATTTTCAGTCTCCAAAAAATAAAATAAAAAAAGAGCAAGCCAAAAATAAAAATATCATATTTATTTTATCCAATCATTTAAAATCTGTATGGCTGTAAACTATTGGAGGGAAAGAACATCCCAATAATTGAGTGCACCCGGCAGTGCAACCCACACTCTCTCTCACCGGATATGTACAAAAAATTACCCAGATACAATAGTATAAAAAAAAAAAAAAAAAAAAAAAAAAGATATATAAATGGAAGTATAATAATCAAACATGGTATGTGTATAGTGACAAAAATCAAACAAAATGATAATACACACCAATGGTAACAGCCACATATATACCAATGTTGGATAATAAATACTGCTATCACAATAATTGTATATGATGGCCATGAAAAACTCCAAATATGGAAAGCCCAAAATAAGGAAACAATGCTCTAAACACATTCCCTGAGACATCTTGAAATTGTGGTATCGCACCGCCAGGAAAAGTGTCCACCTTGACACGCGTTTCACCTACTGGCTTCGTCTGATATTCAGTCTGCAAGAAAGCAGATCTGAGAAAAACAGCTTTAATATGCATTGGAACCAGAGTAAGACCTGCAGTGAAATTCTCAGATCGCGTACACAAATCCGTTATTAAAAAAATGGATCTGTGGATAACCCTGTTGAATCTGCTATCCAGCGCTAGGGAGGCGACAGGCTGTTCCTGCAGGGATTGCCGGAAGCTACCGCACAGTCGTCCGGCCCCATTTACTATAATGGAGACCAGCAGAGATCCAGCCGCAAACCGGCAAATATGCCAAGAATCAGCTGGAAGAAAACCGCCGTGCGCCTGCCAGATCCCTAGCGCCTATGTTAAACTGATGGCACATTGAAGAAAGATACAGGCATGTCCATGAGGTCTTGTTTCATATATTTGGAATACTCGTGAATTATTGTGACTAGGAAATTCTGCTTCTTGCCTTTAATGCATGTGGTTTTACGGTAGTATACTTGTGCTGTCTTGCTTGGTAAGTTTTTTGAAGCAGAGATTCTCTGACTTCATCATCAAAGGGAGTCTAGAGGGTCATGTAAAGACTTCTTAGATCATGATAGGTGAACATGATTATGGTACATAAATCTGTGAAACTACTCTGAAAGACCAGATGTGTTTGAGCAAAATATATTGGCTAAGAATCTCAGATTTATTTAATATCAGAATAAGGTTTTAGTCTATATATAATTTTTGTATCTATTATTTGAGTGCAATTATTTTCAGCTTTTTCTCTGAGAAGACCGCCCCTCTATCCAGACCAGGCAATCTTGTAAAGGAGTTTGGCTCCAATATATACTAAACGTACTGGCCATATTCTTTGAAGTCTACTTTTGTAATACAGTTTTGTGTGGACATCCTAAAAAGATTTCATTGTATGTAACGCGGAGCTGCGTGTTGGGGCAGATGATATTGCACGGTAGTGATATGTAGAAAGGCGCCATGCTCTTGTGGTGTCTGTTAGAACCGGGTAACTCACGACTAGTCCTCAAGTACTCATAAGGCTACATGCACACGTAATGGAATTGCTGTGGAAGTTGTGTGGATTTTGATGCAGATATGATGCAGATTTGCTTTTATTTCTCGCTCGTATCATTGGGAGACACAGGACCGTGGGTATAGCTGCTGCTGCCACTAGGAAGCAACACTAGGCTGAAAAGTGTTAGCTCCTCCTCTGCCGGCTGTACCCCCTCCAGCCTGGAGAGAGCATATCAGTTTTTAGCTTAGTGTTGTAGGAGGCGGACCTCCCTGCTTGCAGGGCAGGTTCCTTTTTGTTATTTATAAGTTGCCTAGCCTCTCTGTCTACCCGGGGAGCAAGACCGGTGTCTGTTCCCTCACCGCCTGACCTCCCCACAGAAGAAAAGGTGGACCAGGGCAGCCTCGCTCCCCTGTTTCCCTCCAGCCAAAGGGTCACCTGGATCCGTTAAGACCCTCCCGCCATACCAGACTCCTGCCACTTCGGGTGCCAGCTGCTGAAGAGGTGACCCTGCTGGTCCACTAAGGGAGTGTGAAAAGAAGAGGATGAAGATGAGGTGAGTACTCAGGAATAGGTGAGTATTTTACCCCCGCTTTCTCTCTTTGGGTTTCGTCCACTCTTCTGGACCACAGGGGAGTGCTTAAACTCCCCCCCCCCCCCCCCCCCCTCCATCCTCCTCCTTCTCGCGTATCACCCAGCTTTCCTGGAAACAGAAGGCATCTGCTACAGATTGACCTTTCTGTGTTCCTGTAGCCACAGGGAAGCACTTAGAGACCCCCTCCCATTTGTCCCCTGGCGCCACCATTGGGCAGTCCGGCCACCTCACTTCCTCAGGCCCCGACTTTCGGTCCTACCCGCGATTCGGGTCGCACCCTCTCCAGGCGTGTTCCCCGGGCCGCCAGGGGTCTCCGTGGCCGTTCCAGTCAAGCCTCCTGGTCAAAGCGACGACCTTCGGTCAGAACGAGGACAGTCTATGTTTCACTCTCGATACCCTGACACGCTTTGGCTGGCTGGTTATCTTCCAGAAGTCTTCCCTACGTCCCACCAGGTGGTTCACCTTTCTTGGTATGGTCCTCGACACGGACGCAGCGTTAGTTCGCCTCCCTCTGGACAAGCGGCTAGCCCTTCTGCAGTTGGTCCGTCTTCTCCTCCGAAGCAGGTTCCCATCAATCCAATTTTGCATGCGGGTCTTGGGTGCAATGGTCGCTTCCTTCGAAGCAATTCAGTTTGCACAATTTCACACCGTACCCTTCAACGAGCAATTGTATCGTCTTGGGACAAGTCACCGGAGTCCTTGGACCGGCACATCCTCCTTTCCCCAAGCGTGCGTTCAGCACTCAGGTGGTTGCTCTCGGCCCCAACCTTGAAGGCGGGGAAGTCCTTTCTCCCGGTCTTCTGAACGGTCATTACCACTGATGCCAGTCTTCAGGGTTGGGGCGGAGTTTTCCCGCCCCGTCCAAGGCGTATGGTCTCAGTTGTAGTCCAAACTGCCCATCAATATCCTGGAGCTCCGGGCCATTCGTCCATCGCTTCTCCATTGGACCCCTCACCTGAGGGGCCAGCTGATTCGGATCCAGTCAGACAACGCCACAGGATTGGCTTACATCAACCACCAAGGGGCAACCTGCAATCATGCGGTGATGGAGTCGGCCAAAATCCTGCAGTGGGCGGAGAATCATGTACCAGCTCTATCGGCGGTTTACATTCCGGAAGTGGAGAATTGGACGGCAGATTTCCTCAGTTGGATGACCGTGGACCCGGGAGAGTGGTCTCTGTACCAGGAGGTGTTCGGCTCCATTTGTCTCCGTTGGGGTCAATCTGAGGTGGACTTGATGGCATCCAGACTCCATGGGACGGGTTCTCTCTACTGTGCGTATTCCCTCTCCTGCCCCGAGTCCTGCGCAGAATCGGGATGGAGGGCATACAGACTATTCTCATTGCTCCAGATTGACCTGTCTTCCACCAGCGTTTAGAGTCGCTATCAAGGTTGTCCAAACCATGATTTAGGCCAGGAAACCAGTGTCGCCCAAAATTTATTATAGGACTTGGAGGTCTTTTCTGCGCTTCTGTGAGGAACGTAGCCTCCTGCCACTGCGCTTCTCGCTACCCACCATCCTTTCCTTTCTGCAGCCGGGTCTGGATTTGGGTCTTTCTCTTAGTTCCTTGAAGGGACAAGTGTCGGCGCTGTAAAATTTTTTTTCAGAAAAGGCCCCGGTTAAGACCTTTCTACAAGGGGTGGCTCACACTGTCCCTCCAGATCGCCCCCCCTTTGCCCTCTTGGGACTTGAACCTTGTCCTCAGTTCCCTCCAATCTGCTCCTTTTGAGCCTCTAGACCAGGGGTAGGCAACCTCCGGCACTCCAGCTGTTGAGAAACTACAACTCCCAGCATGCAAACTTGTTCTGCTCTTCTTAGAACTCACATCGAAATGAATGGAGCATGCTGGGAATTGTAGTTTCACAACAGCTGGAGTGCCGAAGGTTGCTGATCCCTGCTCTAGACGCTGTATCCCTCTGTATCCTTTCCTGGAAGGTTGCATTCCTGGTGGCAATCGCATCCATCAGGCGCGTTTCGGAATTGGCAGCTCTTTCTTGTAAGGACCCCTTTCTTGTTTTCCACCAAGATAAGGCAGTGCTCCGCCCGGTACCTGCTTTTCAGACGAAGGTAGTCTCAGCCTTCCACGTCAACGAAGACATTGTTATCTCTTCATTCTGCCCTCTCCCTCACATCCTAGGGAGCGAGCTCTCCATCAGCTGGACGTGGTTCGGGCTCTAAGGATTGACTTGTCCATTTCTAGGTCGTTCCGCCGTACGGACTCCCTATTCGTTGTTCCTGAAGGTCCTCGCAAGGGCTTGGCAGCCTCTAAGGTGACGATTGCCAGGTGGATTCGCTCGGCAATTGCTGAGGCATACCGCTCCCGGGCCAAGGCACCACCTCCCGGTATCACAGCCCACTCGACCAGGGCGGTGGGTGCTTCTTGGGCTCGTTTCCACCATGCTTCCGCCTCACAGCTGTGTAAGGCAGCGACTTGGTCTTCCTTGCACACGTTCACCAAGTTCTACCAGGTGCATACCTTTGCATCAGCAGACGCCGCTCTGGGCCGCAAGGTCTTGTAGGCAGCGGTGTCTTGAGCTTGCGTGAGGACGTGGTCCATGGGTGTGTGCTTCTTCCCTCCCGGTGGACTGCTTTGGACACGGTCCTGTGTCCTTCAATGATACGAGCGAGAAAACAAGATTTTTGTGGACTCGCCTGTAAAATCTTTTTCTCGCTTAGTTCATTGGGGGACACAGCTCCCACCCATTATTGTTCTATTTTTGCTGCAGGTGATGGCGGTTGGTTTGCCGGTAGGGTCCTCAGTTCTGGTTCGGTCCCGCTGACATTGGTTGGGTTATGGTTCCTTTCATGCATGTTTTTCTCCTACTGCTTGGGCACAAACTGACATGCTCTCTCCAGGCTGGAGGGGGTATAGCCGGCAGAGGAGGAGCTAACACTTTTCAGCCTAGTGTCGCCTCCTAGTGGCAGCAGCAGCTATACCCACGGTCCTGTGTACCCCAATGAACTAAGCGAGAAAGAGAGATTTTACAGGGGAGTCCACAAAAATCTTGTTTTTTTCCGGACTCCTTGTAACAATGCCTGTCCTTGTCCGCAATAACGGACAAGAATAGGACATGTTCTATTATTTTGCTGAACGGACAAACTGAATGCACGCTGAGTCATCTCCTTTTTTTATTTTTTTTGAGGACCAATTGAAGTGAATGTTTCGCCAGACGGACCTGTAAAAAAACTGGAATGGAAACAGAAAAAAATAAATAGGTTTTGGTGCATGAACCCTAACCTTGTAGATGGCATACCCTTAGACAGGCTGCACCTGCTAGACCTGCACCAGATTTATCACTGGGGCTCAGGCTGGATGAAGTTGGCTGGCTTAGTTTGGGATGAATTTTATTCCGGAGTAGTGGTGCTAAATATCGAATATTAGGGGGTGTCCTGTCCTGTGAATTCGTGCCCCTTCCATGAGCCACACGCCCCCTTGTTGGGCTAGGCACAGTTAATTTCGCCAAAGCTAGATGTGACACATTGCGGCACAGTTTACGCCAGAATCGGCGTTGCTCGGTAATTATAAGTTCTTGCTTCATTCAAGTGAAACTTCTGAAACGATGGGCAGTGTAATGAGGAGGAAGTCGCGCTCGCATGGAGCTCTGCCTCTTCTTCAAATAGCTGATTGTCAGTCGATGACGATAGGATGGGTTTCCTGTTCCCCTGATCTGGTGGAATGTCGGGTTGAGTATTAGCCTTTGCTCTCCATTCATTGTGTATGAGACCACTTAAAAGAGCAGAATACAGCACTCTGCTTTTTTCGGCGGTCCCATAGAGAATGAATAACGCAGCAGGGCGCATGTTCGACCTATCAGATCAGGAGAATAAGACCCCCGTTCTCAGGATCGGTGGAGGTCCCAGTGGTTGGACCTAGGGCTGCAGTAAACGATTATTTTAGTAATCGAGTATTCTATCGATTATTTTTTACGATTAATCGAGTAATCTAATAAGAAAAAAATAATACTGTTTTCCTTTATAAAAACTCAGACGCCCTGCCATTAGCCCCCAACACCCTTTGTTCCCCACTGTGCGATCAGCCCAAGTGCCATCAGCAGCTCTGCCCCCTTGTGCCATCAGCAGCTCTGCCCCCTTGTGCCATCAGCAGCTCTGCCCCCTTGTGCCATCAGCAGCTCTGCCCCCTTGTGCCATCAGCAGCTCTGCCCCCACCCCCTCGGTTTCATCCACTTACCTTTCCAGCAGGGGCGCTGCCGACACTCCATCGTTCTGCGCTGCTCTGCTCCTGACGTCACACAGTGCGTCGGGTCACGGCGTGCGTACGTCAGGAGGTCAGAGCAGCGCGGGACCATGGACGTACTGTGGAGTGTCCGGAGGCCGCCTGCTGGAAAGGTAAGTATTCCAAGCGCCGCAGGAGACCACGGAGCGGGAGTAATAGCAAGCGCTTCACTCCCGATCCGTGGTCACATGACACAAACGAATCTTCGATGCAAAAAATTTGCATCGAGGATTTTTTTGTGTCGAATTACTCGATTTAATCGAGTAATCGTTTCAGCCCTAGTTGGACCCCCACGATCGGTTAGTTATCCCCTATTCTGTGGATAGGTGATAATGTCAAAACTTCTCAAACCCCCATCAAAGGGCTTGTCTCACCGACATGCACTCTGTTAGGGTATGTGGATGTCCTACCTAGAAGGTGGTACCCCACTTGGGACTTCCACTCCTCACTTTGTGAGTCAGACCAGTGAGCTGCCAGCAAATGACCATTTTTATTAAAATGATTTTAACCCCTTAAACAGATTTTCTAGTACTTTCATATTGATGGCCTTTTCTCTGGGTAATATGTCAATATTCTGTAACTGCTGTTTTTTAAGCCCCAATTTTCAGAAAACGTTACAGACTTATGTCTGATGAATGTATGTGACAAATCAAAATCCTCATGCACAGATATTGCTATTGTTGCTTTTGGGACCAATCCTTAAAAAAAAGAAGAATCAGTCTTGAAAAGGGGAGCACGGTTTGGACCTAAACTGGATTGCTTCTTCTGTGTGAGAAGACAACTGGGGCGACCCAGACAAGGATATTTTTGTATAACTTACCAGTAAAATCTTTCTCGCTCTTCATTGGGGGACACAGGAACTGTGGGTATAGCTATGTCCTCTAGGAGGCGTTGACACTAGTAAAAGCTGTTAGCTCCTCTCCTGGCAGCTATACCCCCTCCAGCCTGGAGAGAGAGCTTCAGTTTGTGTACAAGCAGTAGGAGAAGCAAGCCAACCAAGAAAAAAACATGGAACATCAACCATGCCGAAAACCCAAAGGGGTTCTAACCAGCAACAACCACAAAGAGTTATACAATGTTATACAAAAATCTTGTTTTCTCGCCCATATTCATTGGGGGACACAGGAACTGTGGGACGTCCAAAAGCAGTCCACAGGGAGGGAAAAACCACAGACCCATGGAACAGCGTTCCTGCAGGCATCTAGGAAACTGCTGCCTGCAAGACCATGCGGCCTAAGGCAGCATCCGCCAATGCATAAGTATGCACCTGATAAAATTTTGTGAAGGTATGTAAGGAGGACCAGATAGCCGCCTTACACAACTGTGCAGCCGAAGCGCGATTCCTCCAAGCCCAAGATGCGCCCACCGCTATGGTGGAGTGAGCCGTGACCCCTAAGGGCAGAACCCTGTCCCGGGCGCGGTATTCCTCCCCAATTGCAGCCTGAATCCAATGTGCGATTGCCACCTTGGAGGCTGCCAATCCCTTGCGAGGACCCTCCGGAATGACACAAAGGGAGTCTGTACGGTGGAAGGGAGTGGAGGCTGTCAAATAGATCCTCAGAGCTCTGACAACATCCAAACAATGCAACTCCTTTTCCTTAGGTTGTGAAGGAGAGGGACACAGAGAGGGAAGGACAATTTCCTTGTTGATATTGAAGTCGGTGACCACCTTCGGAAGAAAGGAAGGAACGGGCCGGAGAACCATTTTCTTTATGAAGAACCAGGAAGGGTTCTCTACAAGAAAGCGCCGCCAACTCAGACACCCGTCTGATGGAAGTGATAGCTACAAGGAAAACCACCTTCCAGGACAGGAGTCGGAGAGGCTCAAAGTGGGAAGCCTGGAGCGCTAAGAGGACTAAATTCAGATCCCAAGGCGGTAAAGGAGGACGGTACGGAGGTACTGAAGAAAAGTCCTTACAGGCCCGAGGGGGGGCCAGAGGGCGCTGGAAAAAACTAGAAAGCGCAGAGACCTGACCCTTCAAAGAGCTAAGGGTCAGACCAAGGTTCAACCCCGATTGAAGAAAGGACAGGACCGCAGGGAGAGAAAAACACAGAGGAGGAATGTTGCGGCTTTCACAGAAACCCAGGAAGGACCTCCAGGTCCTGTAATAGATCCTGGACGAGGCAGGCTTCCTAGCCTGAATCATAGTGCGGATAACATCCAGCGAAAAAACTCAGGGACCTTCAATGCTGATGGAAGACCGGTCGTCTGAGTGGCAGTGACCAAGGAACGTCTCCCAGAAGGAGAATGAGGTCATCGTACCACGCGCGAAGGGGTCAATCTGGGGCGACAAGGATCGTTGGAATGCCCTCCATCCTGATTTTCTGTAGAACCCTGGGCAGGAGGGGGAAGGGGGGAAACACATAAAGGAGGGAGAACCCCTGCCAAGAGGAGATCGGGGCATCCACGCCGCAAGCTTCCGGATCCCTTGCGGAGGAGAGAAAGGTGGGAAGCTTCCGATTGAGCCTTGAGGCCATCAAGTCCACTTCGGGGTGACCCCAACAGAGACAGATTGCCCGGATCTATCGTGGTCCTGCTGAGGAAGTCCGCAGTCCAGTTCTCCACACACGGGATGTAGATTGCTGAAATTGCTGGTACATGGGCCTCCGCCCACCGTAAGATCCTCAGCAGATTCCTGCATCACCGCGAGGCTGCGTGTCCCCCCCCCCCCTGGTGGTTGATGTACCCCACCGCCGTGGCGTTGTCCGACTGGACTCTGACGGGGCGACCCTTCAGGAGGTGGCTCCAGTACCGGAGGGACAGAAGAATCGCCCTGAGCTCCAGGACATTGATCGGGAGCTTCGACCAAGACCATGTGCCTTGGACTGTCATGGGAGGGAACACCTCTCCCCAACCCAGAAGACTGGCGTCGGTGGTAACAACTGTCCAGGAGATCGGAGGGAATGACCTTCCCAGAACTGGGACCAATAGCTACCAACAAAGGGACGACCGCACCTGAGGAGAGAGGCGGATGGGATAGTCCAGGCTCTCTGAAGATTTGTCCCAGGAGGACAGGATCGCTCTCTGGAACGTGCGAGAGTGGAACTGGGCAAAGGGAATCTCCTCGAAACGGGCGACCATCTTGCCTAATGTCCTCATGCAGAGTCGAATGGCCGGAAGTCTGCAGTCGAAGAGAACCCTCACGGAACGGTGTAAGGCCAGTCGCTTGTCCGGAGAGAAGGCAAATCCGTGCCGCATCCGTGTCTAGAAGCATACCCAGAAAGACCAATTGTCTGGAGGGCGTCAGAGATGACTTCTGCAGGTTGACCAACCACCCGAAACGTGCCAGAGTTTCCAGCGTGATCTGTACGCTGTTCAATGTCTGAGCAAAGGAGGGGGCCTTGATGAGGATGTCGTCCAGATAAGGCATAAGGAAGATGGGCTGGTGACTCCGCGTGATGGGGACATGGAGGTATGCGTCCTGGATATCTATGGCCGAATGGAATTACCCTTGCTCTAGAGAAGCAATTACGGAACGAAGGGATTCCATCTGAAACCGCTGGAGGCGGAGGAACTTGTTCAACAGTTTGAGGTCCAGGATAGGGCGCCCAGAGCCCTCCTTTTTGGGGGCCACAAAAAGGTTCGAATGGAACCCCTTGAACCTTTCTGCTGGGGGAACTAGAGAGATGACTCACCGGTCCAGGAGGGACTGAATGGCCTGGGAGAAGGTGGCCGCTCGCTCGGGGTCCCGTGGAAGGCGGGAGTGAAAAAACCTGTCTGGGGAAGAGACATAAACTCCATCAGGTATCCCGAGGACACAATCTCGAGCGCCCAAGCGTTGGACACGTGGTTCCGCCAGACGTCCTGGAAGAGGAGGAGGAGGAGGCTGCCCCCCACCCAGGGGGGCAGGGTGCACCTTCAGGCTGAGGACTGCTTAGCCGCAGGGGGTCTAGCGGCCTGAGGCCTGGGACGCCAGAAGGGTTGTGCCCGAAAGGACTGCTTTTTGCGTCTATCTTGGGAAGTAAACCCGCCTCCCCCAGCGGAGGAGCTCGCCGCGGGAGCTAGCGAAATGACGAAAGGGCCTGCCACGTGAGGAACTTGACCTAACGTGCAAGGCCCGCCTGGCCCTAGGCTGTGAGAGATGGGTGCTCTTTCCTCCTGTGGCCTCAGAAATAATTTCGTCCAGCCGAGAACCAAAGAGACGGGTGCCGGCAAAGGGGAGACAGACTAAGGAACGCTTGGAAGTGGCGTCCGCTGCCCACACCTTCAGTCAAAGTTTGCGTCGTGAGGTGACCACAAGCGCTGAGGAGCGCGCCATGAGGGCGCCAGCGTCTAATGACGCCTCGCAGAGGAACTTCCCTGCCTGGATGAGCAACTGCGCTAAGGAGCGGAGATCTTGAGCAGGGACCTCGGAAACCAAGTCCTGGTCCAGCTGGCTGCCCCACTCAGAGACTGCCTTTGCCACCCACGTGGAGGCGAATACGGGCCTAAGGGCTGAACCCGTAGCTGCAAAAAGGGACTTTGTCAAGGATTCCATCCGACGATCTTCAGCGGACTGAAGGGAGGATCCATCGGCGCTGCTAATTAACCCCCTCAGTGCCATGACCGCAGACAAAACCCTATGATCGCACCCTATATACATTGGGCCACTTTAGGAGGGGAATTGAGAGAGTCGCTGCTGACTTAAGGAAGCGCTGGTGATATCGCTGAAGCGCTGCGACTCCGTTTTGCTCCGCTCCTGGCCCTGCGCCTGCTGCCGAAGCGCGAACTGTCTCCCCTAGAATATTCCTCAGCAGCGCTGAGTAATAGTAAAAAATCACCCTGCCGGTCGGTCATGTCAGGACCGCAGGGTGACCCCTTCACTGCCTCCTGAGAGAGGGGGGAGGAGGAGAGGGGAAAAAGCTTGCAGCCAAGGAATAATCAGTTTTCTGCCCCCTTGCTGTGTCCCTGAAAGGAACAATCCTCAGAGTTCTGCACTGAGCCCTCCTGCTGGCGGTCAGGCGGGAAAGGAGGAGGAGGAGGAGGAGGAGGGGCGGGGGGAGGGGGGGTACGACAGGCATCTACTTATCTGTCCAGCCTTCTTCATCCTTCCTCTGGTCCAGCAGGGTCACCCCTTCAGCTACTGGCACCGTAGTGGCAGCAAGCTGGAAGAGGGACTTGGACGGGTGACCCTTCAGCTGGCGGGGTGCAGGGGAGCGAGGCTGCCCTGGTCCCCTTGTCGTCTTGTGGGGGAGGAGGCAGCATGGCGAACCAACGCTGGCGTGCTCCCCCAGGAGAACAGGGAGGCGAGGCGTCCACTGTTTCCCTCCTGTAAAAGGAGTAAAATAAGAAACTAAAATAAAAAATCTTCAGGTCTTTCCTATTGACACTAGGAAAAACTGAAGTTCTCTCCAGGCTGGAGGGGGTATAGCTGCCAGGGGAGGAGCTAACGCTTTATCTAGTGTCAACGCCTCCTAGAGGACATAGCTAAACCCACGGTCTCTGTGTCCCCCAATGAATATGGGTGAGAAATTAAATGCTCCAATAACTCTGGATCGACTCCCCAGCTTTCTCTGAATGGCAGGACTTCTTTAGATTTAGTTGAGTATCTGTAATGATTTATGATGCTCCTCAGTTTGCTGAGAATGGGAGTTGTGTGAATTTCTAGATGGACAGATGGTCAATATCCCTTAAGTAATTCAGTAAGGTCTGATCTGAACGTCCAAATCTGGTGGAGGTGCTAGTGTTTTATTGTTTAGAAAGCAAAGTTATTTTAGATGCAATTACAAGTCCAATATGATGGCACTTTCATGTAATAGATGGAGGCTGAGTAAATTACATACAAACAATTCAGCATTTAAGCAAGGTTCTAATTGCATCTTTTTGCAGTCCCATTTTCTTGCAGTCCCATAGAAATGATTAGGTCTGCGTGCGATCTGCAAAAAGAATCCTGACCCAATATACGGTTGTCTGCATAAGCCCTAGGTCAGGGGTAGCCGGCTTGCTAAGCAAGTTGATAGGTCTTTATGCTAATCATTTGTTGTATCAGTTGCACTACATCAATGTCAACCAGATGAAGTTTCAAAAAATATTGTAAGATCACTTAAAGGGTTTCTACCACCAGATTTTGACCTAATTAGCTGTCAGACACTAGTGATCTGCTAGTGTCTGCTGTACCTAACCATGCTATTGTAATTCCTTTCTCTGCAGCGGTTACCCTAAAAAACGTAGTTTTATTGGTATGCAAATGAGCCTCTAGGTGCTATGGGGGCGTCTTTTCAGCACTTAGAGGCTCCGTCCACTCACCATTTCTGCTGCCCAGCGCGCTCCAGCCTGCGCCGTGTGCTTCTGTATTCGGCGCAGGCGCAGTGACTGTCTCCCTGCGCCAGTATCTTGCCTGCGCCGATTACGACGCAGGGAGCAGTCCAACAGTCACTGCGCCTGCACCGAATACAGAAGCACACGGCGCAGGCGCGAGTAGGCTGTCAATCTAGAGCAGAGGGGCGGGCTGGAGCGCGCTGGGCGGCAGAAATGGTGAGTGGACGGAGCCTCTAGGTGCCGAAAAGACGCCACCATAGCACCTAGAGGCTCATTTGCATACCAATAAAACTACGTTTTTTAGGGTAACCGATGCAGAGAAAGGAATTACAATAGCATGGTTAGGTACAGCAGACACTAGCGGATCGCTAGTGTCAGACAGCTAATTAGGTCAAAATGTGGTGGTAGAAACACTTTAAGTTGTGTGATGGTTATAATCACTCAACTTTTTTAACAATAATTTTGGACTGGTACATTCCCTGTCAGCACCACTGATTTGCATTAATAAAGGGTGGACAAACCAATGGAAATGGTTAATGTTTTCTTCCATCCAAAAAAAAATAAAAAAGTTTGAGGCACTTTTACCAACATGCAGATGCGGCGGGAAAAAAATATTTGCATGTATCAAGCCAAAAATCCAAATCCGCCACATGGTTTTTGGCTTTGTTCTGTTTGCATTAACGATGACCTGTCTGTTATCCTAACATGTCCCCTCTTTCACACGAGCGAGATTTCCGCAAACTCATAGCATCCGGACTGAATCCTGAACCATTCTTATAAGCGGGTCTGTGCACATGGGCATCGTTTTTTACACATTATTTCAGCATTCAGGAAAAATCGCAGCATGTTCTAGGAGATGTAGATAGTTGTACTTCAGCTTTATTTATTTTTTACGTGCATGAAAAACGCATCAAAAACTGATTGCACCCGTGCGTAAAAAAAATTCAACATTGAACACAGTTGCAGACAAGACTGACTAAATTTGTGTGCAAAACCATACATTTTTACCTTAACAGACCCTGAGAGAATCCATAACACTCGTGTGAAAGAGAGGCCTTAGTAAACTCTTGTATTACCCATGGAATATTTTTGGAGCATCTTTCATAGAACTGTGCAGTGTGCTATTCATCTGTTATTCCTCCTATAAATTTATGAATACATTGACAGCTGGTTGTTAATATTCCCTTGTCAAAGTTGTGTGCTCCTGCAGAATCTGACGCTGGAAGCTCTGCATGGAAACTTCAAGGGTGTAGAGACATCCAACCCCCCGCCCCCCAAACACCCGACTGTCAATGTATTCTTTACAATGACAGGAACTACATGACCTACATTGATAGGAAGAGCGTGCTCCAGAATGGTTATTTCATGTGGAATACAATTTAGTAAAAACAGATGTGTCAGGAGTGGGGACAGGTTAGGCTACTTTCACACTGGCATTTTGGCTTTCCGTTTGTGAGATCCATTCAGGGCTCTCACAAGCGACCCAAAACGGATCAGTTCAGCCCCAATGCATTCTGAATGGATAAGGATCCGTTCAGAATACATCAGTTTGGCTGCGTTTGGTCTCCGTTGTATTTTTTAGACGGTCTCTAAAACGCAGCTTCCAGTGTTTTCGTGACCGTCTGACGATGCGGAGCCAAATGGATCCGTCATGACTTGCAATGTAAGTCAATGGGAATGAATCAGTTTTTACTGACACAATATGGTGCAATTGAAAACTGATCCGTCCCCCATTGACTTTCAATGTAAGTTAAGACGGATCCGTTTTGACTTAGACTTTTTTTTTAATGAATAATGCAAACGGGTCCGTTATGAACGGATACAAGCGTTTGCATTATCAATGCGGATCTGTCTGTGCAGATACCAGACAGATCCGCACCAAAGTAGCAGGGTATGTTCTCCTAATTGACCTCACTTATGGAATAAGAGAAGCCATTCTAAAAACAATTTCTCCCCTCCTTAGTATTTTTATTATCTCCCCCCCCCCTTTTTTTTTTATTTTAACGATTTTGTTCAGTTTTCACTTGATGACCCCTTCGTTCCGCCGATTGAAGGGGTCCCATTAGTTGGAGCCCCACTAATTATACCTTGATGGTCATCATTTGAAAATCTGCACTTCTTCAGTCATGGCTTTCCTCTTTTTTCTGGAATATTTAAAACTCCGGGTTCAGTTTGACGTTTGTCTCGTCTACGCTGCATATAGTTCTGCCATGTAGGCTTCCTTTGCCATTAAAGTGCGCAAAAAATGTATCTTAATTTTGATATGCTGTATTATGATCCTTTAACTAAGCTCTAACTTACCCTTTTTAGATTTTATTGACCCTAATCACAATCGCATGAAAAGCAATGAAAAGCATAAAGCTGCTTTACAGAACAGAGATGAAAGCGCCATACTGCGTGAATTGGAAGATGTTAAAGCTGAGAACGAGAATTATAAAGCTCAAGCAGTGACGCTCACTCAGTCCGTTGTTGAATTGGAAGAAAAGCTTGCTGAATACCAAAATAAGTTAATTGCCTTGGAATCAAAAAATCAAAGCATGGTCTCCGAACTGCAAATGCAAAAAGATCTTGCGCTCAACATGGAAGGAACCATTCGTGTGTTAAAGGAGGAGGTAGATCAGAACCAGTTAAACATTGCCAATAAGGTTGCTCAGATCAAAACTATTCAGAGTAAGTTGGATGACTTTGGCAAGACTGATCTTAGTCAGGACTCTGGCGTGGTGGAGTTTAATGTAACGGATATAATGGAAGAGTCCATCAAGAGGAACCCTGAGCAAAGCAAATGTCAAGTGGAAAAAATGACGTCTGGGCGCGAGAGTGCGTTTTATAATGCCATTGAAGGTCTCTGGAAAAAATGTCAAGATGTTCTTCAAGAATCCTCTAGAAAGAACAAGCATATGTTGCAGCTTGATAAACAACTTGGTGACCTAAAACACGAAATGGCCATGCTTCAAGATGTAAAGGAGAACAAGAGGTCTTCCCAAGACTTTCTACTCAAGGAAAAAGAGGAGCTTATTGTCCAGCTTAGAGAACAATTGTCAGAAGCGAGCAAGCATTTGGAGATCCTCAAAAAGCAAGAAATCGACTATAAGAATCAGTTATCATCTAATAGCCAACGTATACAGGACCTAAGACTCCTTGTGGATTCTTACAAAGAGAAATCTGAAAAGCTTAACAGCTTGGAAGAAGAGGGCAAAGAAAAATCAGTTGCTATTGAAACACTGGAGAAATGCTTGGCAGAACTCCAGGCAGAACACATGAAATGTGAAAAGAACCAGAAGAAATTAAACGATGATAAGAATGAATTGGAACAAAAAAATAGAGTAGCACAGGAAGAACTTACAGCTGCGGAAACTACTAAGAACAAGACAGAGAAGCAAGTCAAAGAGTCAGCCGGAGATATTGAACTGTAAGTCTGAGCTTGACTTTTATCCATGATTTAGGGGAGGGATTTAAACTCTTAGCCAAAACTTACATCCGTTGTGAATGATGTCTAATGCCATTATCTCATTCATAGCATGGTCCTTTTGTACAGAAGCTAGACTGTGAATGAGATAACAAGTGTAGGTTTTAGGCTACTTTGACATCTGCGTTATGTTGTCCGGTTTTGAGAGACAACACTTCAGTTTTGTCCCCATTCATTGTCAACGAGGACAAAGCTGAACAAACCAGAACGGAGTGCACCAGAATGAATTCCGTTCCGGTTTGTTGCGTTCGCCTGCTGGACACAAAACCACAAGCAGCGTTTTGGTGTGCGGTATGGGAAACTGAAGAAGCTGGATCCAGCACCAAAAAACATATAAGTCGATGGCGCAGGATCCGTTTTTTTTGGGGGGAACTCGAAAGAAACCTAATCTAGCACCCATTGACTTAAAATGGTTTTTGTGCCGATTTCTTCATTTTCAATATAATACAATCGGATCTGTTCTGAATGGATGCAGCCGGTTGTATTATTAAAACGGATGCGTTTTGCTGTGGTTTTTAGATCCCATGCCAGAACTCAAATGTGAAAATAGCCTTACTTAGCAATGTCCGCTTTTCTGCTGATGAAGTGCTCCATACTTGTATCTGTCTTACGCAAAAGATTCTCAATCTATTTTTCCTTTTGGATTTTTTATTTTTTTTGGTCTATTGCGGTGTTAAGGTTGAAGAAAGACATTTTACAAAAAGACAACCAGTTGAAAAAAGTACAGCTAGAGCTTCAGAGAAAAGAAGAGGACTACGTAGATTTAAAGGAGAAATTGGCTGATGCAAAAAAGCAAATTCAACAGGTGGACAAAGAGGTCAGTGACGTCTGTTCTTACTTTGAATGGTCTATAAATTTCAGCAAGTTAGTGTCTCATTTACACAAAAAAGCATAATTTTCCACAGTTAATAAACATCTTAACCCCTTGCTGACAATCTAACATAAATGACAGATAATCGTAGTGTCTATGCAGCATAGTGTGTCCAGTTCTGGGTGTCGCAAAGAAGCCCTGGTCCATGGGCCGTCTGCATCCAGACCAGAGGCTTCTAAAGTAAATTTTGTGTTTTATTTCTTCAAAATACATTGGAGTTATTAAAATAATAAAAAAAAAAATGTATACTTACCGGTACTGTTCCAAACCCATTACTGTTCCAGTTGCACTGGATTCTACAGGCTTTGCTTTCATGAATGCATTGTTGGCATGCCTGTATACCGCATGCGACCGCTGCAGCCAAACAGATATATACCCCTTTAATTACTCTCGGACCTGCACATTCCTATGCTTCTGGAACTCTGCAGTTGCTAGTGTAGGTGACGTCATCAAACTCTAAATTCAAGTTCCAAAGGCAACATCTGTGCTAGAGGATGTTGGTGTCAGGCCTAGACACCCCCCAAGTTTCAGGAACGCCACAATCGCTGAGTTTCGGCAGCACAGGAGTGCCAAGGTCTGGCAGTGCAATATCCTGCACAGATGTGCACACCTCTCTATCGATGACCGCAAGGTCGTTACTGGGCACCTATCCACAGCTTATGGTCCCAGCAGAGGCTACTTAATATATAGCTATTTATACTAACTTTTGGGTGGGGGCTTCAAACACTGTGGTCTGTATATACATATATAAAAATATATAGTATACCAATACAGCTGACAATTAATGGCAGGCAAAGGAAGCTGAAGGCTTTTATGCCGTATGAACAGTGATAGACAAGCAAGTATATACAGTATATATTATAGACACACATACTTAAAAAATACGTAAAAGCAATGTATTGCGAGGCAAAATAAAGAGTTTTTAACCACCTGCATATGAGTTAGACACATTAATTTTCTCGCTCATATTCATTGGGGGTCACAGAGACCGTGGGTTTAGCTATGTCCTCTAGGAGGCGTTGACACTAGATAAAGCTGTTAGCTCCTCCCCTGGCAGCTAAACCCCCTCCAGCCTGGAGAGAGAGAGCTTCAGTTTTTTCTAGTGTCAATAGGAGGCAAGATTTTTTTATTTTAGTTTGTATTTTTTCTCTTCTTTTAGGGGGGGAAACAGTGGTCGCCTCGCCTCCCTGTTCTCCTGGGGGGAGCACGCCAGCGTTGGTTCGCCACGCTGCCTCCTCCCCCCGCAAGAAGGCAAGGTGAACCAGGGCTGCCTCGCTCCCTGCATCCCGCCAGCCAAGGGGTCACCTGTCCAAGTCCCTCTTCCAGCATCCTGCCACTACGGTGCCAGTAGCTGAAGGGGTGACCCTGCTTGAACAAGAGGAGGGGTGAAGATGGCGGCTGGACAGATAAGTAGATGCCTGCTCCAGGCCATCGATTCACTTAGCGCTGGGGCACAGACATGTGCCGCGCTCGGGGGGCGGAGCCTAGCGCTTACTGCGCTGTCAAGCAAGGAAGTTCGAGGGCAATTCTCCTCGACACTACCGCCATGAGTGTCTGGGAGCGCTCAGTCAGACATGCAGAGAGGGGAGCGGAGGAGGCTCCCGCTCCCCGACACTACTGCCATGATCCACCCCTTACGGGAGCGGACGTGCTACAGTGAAGGGGCATGCGCCGCTCCGGAGGGGGTTAACACTTGCGCGATCAGCCGAGCACAGCATGGTGTTCCGGCCAGCGTGTTTTCCTGTTGGCCCGCGTTAGTGGAGGTTTTTTCGATGGCGTACTACTCCAGGCCCCCTCTGCGCCCCGGCAGACCAACGGACTCCGGTCGGCCGTGGACAACTGCATCGGCAGAAAAAACAGAAAAGGGAGCAGCGAGGCTCCCCCCTAGGTAGGATCGCAGGTGTCAGAGCACTAGGGGGTTAATAACAGGCGCAAATTATTCCCGCCACTACCCCCCTCCCCGAAGTGCTTGGCCCCGCCCCCTACCTCAGGGCAGCTTAACCCCTTCTGGCCAGCCACCTCCTGCAGCCTGCTCCAGATATTCTGAGGATTCTGTCTTCAGTACAAGGTGCCTGTAAGTTAAAATAGTTAATCCCTTCCTGCCCACTTGTCATTTGGGCATCCGAGTAAAAAAATAAAATAAAAACTAGGTAGATGTCCCCTTCAGAGACAGTGTTGCATCTCTGCCTCGTCACCGCAGGCCCCCCCCCCCCCTGTCTGTGTGGTACCAAGATGGGCCCATGTCCTATACGGACAAAGGAGGACCTCTCATAGTTCCCAATCCGCCCTCCAGGATCGTTGGTTTATAATCTTCCACCTGTGCAGATCCAGGGAGGACAGCTGGAGTATTCCCATTCCACCCTCTGGGGTCGTCTGGTTGATCAAATCCACCTGCGCCATCCAGCGCAGAACCTCTGGATGTTCCCATTCCATCCCCTGGGGTCGTCTGGTTGATAATCCTCCACCCGCGAGATTCAGTGGAGATCCTCTGGAAGTTCCCATCCATCCTCTGGGGTTGTTTGGTTGATAAGGCTCCGCCTACGCACTCTAGTGGTCGGACCCCTAGTTCCCACTCCACCCTCTGGGTAGTTTGGTTGATGTATTTCCACCTGTGTGGCCTACAGCTGCCACGGGAAAGCTTCTAAACGGTAGAACTGCGTGTAAGAGGGCCAGAGCAGGACTTCTCCTTGGCCGCCTCCGCACCCCCCCCCCTTCCTCCCTATGGTCTTGCTCAGACACACCCCTCCATTCCTGGAGAGGTTCGGTCCGAGGAAGGGTGGTATATTGTGATTCGGACTCTCACTCGAATCCGTTGCAATCTTAAGATTGCGTCCGCGGTAGTCAGCAGTCCTTGTCGTCTGCATTACCCCCTCCTTCAGGCGGAGTTTTGCACCACTGCTGCATACAATACTTACCGGAGGCGTTACAGGTGAACAAGATGCTAGAGCGCTGTTCAGTGACGCCAGTGGGCGTTTTCCTCTTAGGGGACCTTATTGCATTCCACTGGGTTATGCATTAGCCTCTTCCATATGTGGTGTTCTGGCATTATCACTGGTTACAGTGTTTACTGTAGGCATTAACTCTTAGTGGGGTAATTGCACTCTCACTGGGTGCTGGATTCGCCATATGCATTGCCTTCTATAAACACGTAATCTCTCTGCCGTTGCATTCTGTTCCTGCCGTGAGCATGACCACTTCCGCTGGCAGCACTTGTCGTAGGCATCGCCCCTTCCATAGGCGGAGTAATTGCACTACTACAGATACAGTACTTGCCTTATGTTCTGCCCCCTGCGGTAGGTGGATGTACAGTTACACTGGGTTTAGTGCTGGACGTATGCATCCCCCCCTTCGGTAAGTGGCGGCATTGCATCTCCACTGGGTTCTGTACCTCTCGCATGCATTAACCTTTCCCCATCACCGTGCTTCCTGTTGTATTCCCCTTCCACAAGTGATCCGCTTACAGGGGAATACCTGAGCATCTTAGATTGCTACAGTTCAACTACGCCACGGCACTAGATGCCTTAGCTTCTTCTGTGGGGCATGGCAACAGTTGATACCCGCGGATGCCGGTGCTCTGCATCGGCAGTGTATGGGTGCCGCCAGTGGATACAGTCGCTGTTTCCACTTGGTATCCTTCTTGTCTTCGGTGTTGGGGCATGGTTGTGCCATCCTCTGCCTCTCAGAGGAGTTGCCTAGCAACATTTATGGGTCCTACAGACCACCCTTCTCCATGGGCCTCCTCGGTTCCAGTCAGCAGGACATTGTCCTCATCACTACGTAGTGCATATGCATTTTCGCATATTCTGGAAGTACGTTTCAACGAGTCGAGTGTTCACTGACTCTGTAGTCCCCCCTCAGTTGGGGTGTTCTACCCTGACACTAGCTTGCTGTCGCTCCTGTTCAGAGCCTTCCAGGTAAAGTGTTAAAGCTAGCTCTTCTCAACTGGGGCAGTATGGTGCCATGGCTCCTACGGATGGCCTTACGGCTTCCCTTTAGTTGCGCCGGCGGGGCAGGCGCTGCCTACTTCTGAGAGAGTGGTATTTGCGTTACCACTACATACTATGGTTCTTACTGCACAGCTCCTTCGTCAGGTGGCGGATTCTTCTAGATCTGAATTGGTGGCCTCTGCGGTATGGCCCTCTCCTCCGCTGGAGTATGGGCTAGCGATACAGTTGTGGCTCACCCTTACTTGGCTTCCTCCTCAGGCGGAGTTTTGGCACAGCCGCTCAATCCCTGCCTACATCTGCATTGCACGGGGTATTCTTTAGTGGCCTTCTATTCCAGAGTTCTGGACCCGGCTGGTGGGATGTGGCGCGCTCCACATCTCTCCTCCTGCAGGTAAATCCTTCACATTGGTCCTGGGTGTGTTACCTGTATAATATATTCTTCTCTTAAGACATCACTAATGTCTAAGTCACGTCCGCCTCTGGTAATCTTACTTACCACCGCCCATTCTGGGGGTAGACTGCGAGACTCCCTACACCAGATGGAGCGGGGTTGCTGTCACGTCTTGCCGTGATGATAGACGTTCCATTCCTGGTACGGACCACCCTTCTATTTCTTCTCCGCCTCAAACAAACGGCCTCTCCCTTCTGTATTCCTGGATTGCGGAAGGTGTTCGAGGCGGGCTTTCTGCGTTGGAGTCACCCGGATGTGGACTTGATGGCTTCGAGACAGTCTTGGAAGCTTACCACCTTTCTCTCCCGAGCAGAGATCCGGAAGCTTGAGGCGTGGACGCCCTGATTCCATGGTAAGGGTTCTCAATCCTTGCGTTTCCCCCCTTCCCCTTCCTACCCAGAGTTCTACGGAAGATCAGGATGGTGGGTATTCCAGTCGCCCTGGGGATTGGCTGTCGCACGTAGTATGCCGACCTCGTCTCCTTCTAGGGGATGTCCTGGTCAATGCCACGCAGATGTCCTTCCTTCAGAGTCCGGTCTTCCATTAGTATTTTAGGCCTCTTCGTTTGCCGGTGTGGTTATTAAGACCGCCATTCTATGCGAAGAGATTTTTTCGGCGGATATCATCCGCAAGCCTGCATCGTCCAGGATCTATTCAGGACCTGGAGGTCCTTCCTGGGTTTCTGTGGAAGCCGAAGTGCTCTGCCACGTCCTTTTCCCCCACGGTCCTGTCCCTTTCTTCAATCAGGGTTCGACCTTGGTCTGGCCTTAGTTCTTGCAGAGTCAAGCGTTGTCTCCTTCTATCCTTCCAGCGCTCTCAGGTTCCTTGGGGCCTGTGTGGCCCTTCAGGGAGTAGCTCATACGGTTACTCTGTACCGTCCTCCTTACCGCCTTGGGATCTGAATTTAGTCCTCTCAGCGCTCCAGGTTTTCCCTGGAGCCCGTGTGGGAGAGTTTCCCCGACTCCTCTCCTGGAAGGTAGTTTTTCTGGTCACTATCACTTCCATCAGACCGAAGGGTCCTGAAACGGAATTACACCCTTGGACGTTGTCAGAGCTCTGAAGATCTGTTTAGTAGCCTCCGGTCCCTTCCGCCGTACAGATCCCATTATTGTCATTCCAAAGGGTCCACGGAGGGGATTGGCGGCTTCCAAGGTGGCAATCGCACGCCAAATTCGATCTACGATTGCTGAAGCATACCGCGCCCGAGGCAGGGTTCCGGCCTTAGGTGTCACGACTTATTCCACCAGAGCGGTGGGCGCATCTTGGGAGCGGAGGAATCGCGCTTCGGTTGCTCAGTTGTGTAAGACGGCTGCTTGGCCCTTCTTACACACATTCATAAATTTTACCAGGTGCATACTTATGCATTGGCGGACGCTGCCTTCGGCCGCATGGTCTTGCAGGCGGCAGTTTCTTAGATGTCTGCCGGGACGCTTGTTTCCATGGGGCTGTAGTTTTTTCCCTCCCTGTGGACGTCCCACGGTTCCTGTGTCCCCCAAGAGAGAAAAGGAAATTTTTGTATAACTTACCAGTAAAATCTCTTTCTCGCTCTTCATTGGGGGACCCAGCACCCACACAGTATTGTTGTTCGACCACAGTTGAGCAGCTGCTGGTTTGAACCCCGTTGGGTCCTTTTGGCATGGTTGGTGTTCCAGGTTTTTTCTTGGTTGGCTTGCTTCTCCTACTGCTTGTACACAAACTGAAGCTCTCTCTCCAGGCTGGAGGGGGTATAGCTGCCAGGGGAGGAGCTAACAGCTTTTACTAGTGTCAACGCCTCCTAGAGGACATGGCTATACCCACGGTTACTGTGTCCCCCAATGAAGAGCGAAAAGGGATTTTACTGGTAAGTTATACAAAAATCTCCTTTTGTTAATGTTGCAATTAAAAAATCAAACTTGTGCAACAAAAAAATAAGCCCTTATATCCGAAGTCGATTCACATAAAACTTCGTTTCAATACTGTACGAATGTATGGGGTCCGATGAGCCGAAGTTATTACTTTGCGAAGTCTCGCGAGACTTTGCATAATAACTTCATAAATTGATTAAGGCCCCATGCACACGGCCATTGCTTGGGTCCGCATCCGAGCTGCCGTTTTGGCGGCTCGGATGCGGACCCATTCACTTTAATGGGGCCGCAAAAGATGCGGACAGCACTCCATGTGCTGTCCGCATCCGTTGCTCCGTCCCGTGGCCCTGCAAAAAAAATAGAACATGTCCTATTCTTGTCCGTTTTGCGGACAAGAATAGGCATTTCTACAATGGGCCGCAAAAACGGCAGTCGTGTGCATGAGGCCTTATACTGTAAAAAAAACATTTCCTGAACTTTGGTTCGGTTCCAAGAGATACATTAGAACCGAACCAGAGTTCGGGAAATAGTTTTTTACAGTATAAATCAATTTCTGAAGTTATTTTGCAAAGTCTCACAATACTTCGCAAAGTAATAACTTTGGCGTATCGGAGCCAATACATTCTAATACTGTACAGAGCGCTCCTCCTGTACAGTATTGAAACAAAGTTTTACACAAATCGACTTCAGATGTTTCTTCCGAAGTCGATTCGCTCATCCCTAATGGCTATGTGAATGAAACACTTGTTATGGCTCTTGGAAAGTGAGGAGGTATTAACTAAAACATGAATGTGACCTTAAAAGGGTTATGCCATGGATGATGGAAAAAAAAATATGAAAATCAGACATCAAATAGAACATGACAATACCTTTCTAACAAAGCTAGAACCAGCCCTGTACCTCACATGGATCCAGAGATCCACTTTCATTGCTCCAATTGCTTTGCTAGATTATCTTCAGCCTGGCAGCTCAGGGGCGTGTCCTTTCTGCTGCAGCTCTCTCCCTGTAACTGCCACAGCTTCTAACAGAACATATGGCAGGTGTTAGTTGAAGAAAAACAGCATGTTCGACCAACTCATAGAGACAGACGAAAAAATAAGGTAAAGAACAAACAGCAGATGGCGCTAATACAGATTTTATTGAATAGCTCACTGGCTGTAGAAAATGTTTAATTATATGTAATTACAAAAGTATTCAGATCCAGGTGCTGGTTTGAAAAATGTAGAATATGTTTTGTGACACAACCCCTTTAAGGTTCCTATATTCCAGTGACACAGAATGTATGTTACTCCAAGCAAAAAATACCCCACGTCACATTTTAGTGTGTCCTGTCCTGACACTGTGTGCTTTTTTGTCTTCCCTATAGAGTTTCTTTATTTGGAACATCTAAAGCGAAGGAAGGGAAATACATTTATAACTAAGACACTGTCTTTGTTCTCTGCCATATAGCAATGTCTTATGTTGCAGAATGTACACAGATATAGCATCTTTATACACGGGAGAATTGGATGATTAATTGTTGCAGTAAATATAATATATTGATAAAACTACTTAGATACAGAACATGAAAACATAGGTGAAATGTGTTTATTTCATGTTTTTGACCATTTGCTTTAAATTAGACCTATGAAAGTAAAGGCTATGTACACCTTTTGGAGGCAATTCTTTTTTGTTATTGTATTGTACTCATTTTGAGCTAAAATAAATGTTTTTCAACTGGTCTTTATTAAACATTTGGAGCCCTTTTCTCTGTACAGGGCTGAGATGCCGTAGTAGCAGGCTCTGAATAGTCACTGTTCCGCCAGGCAGCTCAGCTGACTCCTTATCTCTGACCTCCGATACACTCATTATAGCTCAGTTCTTATCTTACTGATAATAATGTGGCTTACATAAGTGTTTATGACCTTTTAATAATTTAGAAGAGATCAGGTTTATTAGATGACTGGCAGAAAGTGAAAAGTACAATCCACACAGCTAGAAAAACAGTCAACCCTTTGTGACGGAACGGTTCAATATTCTAAAAAAATATAAATTGAAAAAATAATTTTTACCCCAAAATAAGTGAAATGCAGTCAGAAAAAAAAAATTGCAGTCGAAGGTGTACATAGCCTTTAAGTGACATCAACTCCATTTTTAAATAGTAAGAAAGTGCTGTGTGTCCTGTAAAAATAAAATAAAAATCACCTTGAATGCAGCATTACCAAAGGTAAAATTTAGCTCTGTGCATCAAGTTCCAAAATCATCCAGGTCATGAAAGTGTGAAATAGTATTTTTTAGAAGTAGCATACTTTAAAAAAAAAAAAAAAAAAATATATATATATATATATATATATATATATAAAAAAAATAATAAATAATAATTAATAACAAAAAGGGCAGCACTCCAGGAAGTAAAAAATGAAAAAAAAAAATACTTTATTTACCCATATGGGACAAGCAACGTTTCGGCTCAGTATGTGAGCCTTTCTCAAGGCTTGAGAAAGGCTCACATACTGAGCTGAAACGTCGCTTGTCCCATATGGGTAAATAAAGTATTTTTTTCATTTTTTACTTCCTGGAGTGCTGCCCTTTTTGTTATTTTTTATCTATCTGGATTGGCTTATATCCACACTGGGCCTGCTGCACCTGCATTTTTTCCATTGACGGTGCTGCCACTGAACTTTTTGTTTTTTATATATATATATAGGATAAAAAAAGACACCGCAGCACATCCGTTTGGTGAAAAAAGTGGGACCCTTTATTCACCTGTGCGACGTTTCGGTCCGCTTACTGGGACCATTCTCAAGCAATACCTGGTATTGCTTGAGAATGGTCCCAGTAAGCGGACCGAAACGTCGCACAGGTGAATAAAGGGTCCCACTTTTTTCACCAAACGGATGTGCTGCGGTGTCTTTTTTTATCCTATATTGTACACCTTGGTAAGGTGTTTTTCGCCGCTGGCACCCACACCCGACTACCAGGAGTGCTGCCCTGATTTATTTTCCTATATATATATAATTTTACACCTCTACCCCCATTTGTGTTGCATGTAAAATATATAATATAACTTTGTAGGTAGTATTGATTTATAAGCTACTGTTTTCTGTCTACAGCTCCAATGCAGACGTCCTATATGTCTTCATAGTAGCAGACTACAAATAAATCTTGTGTAGTCTGATCCTGAAATCTTACGCTCTCTTCCATCCGTCCTTTGCTCCTGGTAAACATACATTTGGAAAGTTAGCAATAGAGTACAGATGGAATAACGTGTAACTGCGGGATCCGATTACACAGGTTTGTTTTTAACTTCTTAGGTCGAAATCCGTGCTGTAAACGCAATAGGGTATTATACAGATAGATCTGATACCTAACGCACTCCACGCCATTTTGATGCAGTGATGTGGTGGAGGGAGGGGTCTCTAACATAAGATTGTAGGTAAGCTTTGGCATTGTGAGGACCATTCATTCATGTTTTCCAGATCTCTGCAATGCGCGAAGAACAGAAGACACTAACTAACAAAATTAATGAGTACGAGAAGGGGAAGAAGCAAATGTCTTGTGAACTAGAAGTGAAACAGAGGACAATACAACAACTTAGCAAGGTTATTATGAAGCTTTGTAAGACGTTCCTTAGTCCATGTGGTGGGAGAGGTAGTCTCAGATGCTTCTGACACCTGCAATTGTGAGTCAGCACTCTGTATGTAAATGGAGTTGTCGGATACATCTGGTCACTCATTGGCCCACCCAGATCCTTTCTGAAGCTGAAAGTAGCATGGGAACAGAGGGCAGATGAGTGTTTTTGCACCACCAATGTTCAATTATTTATAGATTTCAGTGTCTATTCCCATCTAAAGGCTCATGAACACGAATGTATTTTCTTTCCGTGTCCGTTTTTTTTTTTTTTAAATGGGTTCGCAAAGAAACGGAAGTTACTCCGTGTGCATTCAATTTCTGTATGTCCGTTCCGCAAAAGAATAGAACATGTCCACATTATGGATAGAACTGTTCTATTAGGGGCCAGCTTTTCCATTCTGCAAAAAAACGGAATGCACACGGATATTATTTGTATGTTTTGCGGACTGCAAAATACACACGGTCGTGTGCATGAGCCCTAAGGCGTAGATGGGCAGATAACACAGGAGATGGTCAGGAGGGAAACGTTCCTTCCCAGCAATCGCCTGGTCCTTATTGAAAGAGAGCGCTGCTTTTACATGCAGCGATCTCCTCCACAGTATGGGGAGCAGCGATTGCTAATGCCATTGCTCATCCCCATACAGAATCATTGTTTGCTGGGAGCAGATTGTGATTAGACCCCACGATCTGCCGCCGGCAAACGATGATTTTTAAACCTACCGAAAGATTCCAATTACCCGATCAGGTAATTAGCGTCAGTATTACACTGCTAGATCATCGCTAACAAGTGTTCATGTGAATGCTTGTTAGCAACGATCTGCAAGATTATCTACCCGTCTAATATAAGCTTAAGAAAGTGATAGCGTCTACCTAAGAGCCTTAGCTGACTATGAGAATCCTGAATCACAGCTGCTTCTTTCCATGCAATGCCACATGGCCTAGGTGCAGCTCAGTCCCGATTAAGTGAATGGGGCAAAGCTGCGAAACCAAGCACAGCCACTATCCAGTGGATGGTGCTGTGCTTGGGAAACACTGGCGCTCATCAGAGTGCCGCGCTGAACAGCTGATCGGTGGGGTTGACTGGTATTAGACCCCCACCAATCATGTATTAATGTATAAAGGGTCTTCCTAGAATGAATAATCTCGGACAAGCCCTAAAATCGCTTAAAATAAAAAGCATGTTGTACTCGCCCCTTTCTGTGGTGCTGTTTTCTGAGGCCCTGACATGCAGGAGTTTGGCGCATGACTGCTGAGTGCTGAACCTATCTCCTGTCCTGAGTGGTCGACCACTGAGGATAGTGATTGACTGCAGTGGTGATGTTCCGTATACCTGCAAATCGCACTGTTGGTGAGCTGCCAGGGTGGGGCACATGCTGCAGCCATTCGCTGTAGACCACAAGGACAACGATTGGCTGCAGTGGTCACGAGCCATATCCCTGCATGTCACCGCAGCAGCAAGGAAATTTTTTTATTATTTTAAACCATTTTAGGGATTGTTAGAGATTTGTAATTCCCATCAAATTCCTTTAAATGAATAAATAACATGTTTTTCTGAATCTTTGCCCATTAAACTCAATTTCTCGGCCATATTCATTGGGGGACACAGAAACCGTGGGTATCCCAGTAATATACCTTGTCTGTTGCATTCACCCATGGCCAGCTTTTACATCCCATCCAGAGAGCACGTGTAACCTTTAGTTCCTCCCCAGCGAGCCGCCTATCTTCTTTCTCATAAAACAGTCAAATTGGACGCGGCAGATTGTAATAACGGCTTCACACGTATCCCACTCTTGTTTACAGGGTGCCACCTCATAACTAGGCCATCCGCTTTAATCAGGTTGATCATTCTGACATGGAATTGCTTGTACCTACTGTGATCAGCCTTTGATTTATGTTCTCATAAGGGTTACCACAGAATAGCTGATATTCATACACTGCCTTGATTTTTTCTTCTTCTTATAGGAACGTGACAACGAGAAAACGGAAAACACGCGGCAGCTTTACCAGAAGGCTTGTCAAGGTAATGTGCTTCATAGATCACCTACACATCTAATGACCTGTGATACTTACATGCGAGGAAATAAAAAGAAGCCAGACTTGTGTATGTTTGCAGACTGCAAAAAGCAGGGTAAAAATTCTTGTCCGCTAGTTATTTCTTTACGTAGACCAGACCATTCAGCTTCTAGTTATTAAAATGGCACATAATATGTATATATTTTTAGCTTAAATTCATATAACAATTTGTTTAATGTTTTTAAGCTGCATTGTCAGACAATTTTTTTTTTTTTTTTTCACCATATTGTGAAACATGTTTATTATAGCCCTTTGTTCATTTTAGTGCCAATAAGTCTAATTTATGATGTCATACAAAGTCCTTTAGATTTAATCATAGGTCCCAGATGTTTAGGTCTCTGGGTTTGAGTGGAAATGTTAATTAAAAGGAGCGTGTTTTGTTCCTATGCATAGAGGGAATGGACTGGGAACTGGGAAAAATGCAGGGGCACAACAAGATATTGGGCAGTGCAGTGTCCGCGAGGGACCGTTTGCTTTTATAGCCATTGACTACTACATCCACCAGCTGTACACGCTCAGATTGGGCCACACCATCCTGTTATGCTCAGTCGGCCGAATCTGGGGATTTTGGGCGGAACAGCAAACGACATAATATTATGGGATTGTCCTGACTCCTTTTCTCCACCTTAGGCCTCATGCACACAGCCTTATGTTTTTTGCGGTCCACTACCGGTAGATCCACAACACTGATCCTAGCTGCATGCCACCGTTTTATTTTATTTTATTTTTTTATCCCTGTAGAAATGTCATATCCTTGTCCATAAAACTGACAAGAATAGGACATGTTCTATCTTCTTTCCGGCTTTCCTACAGCTGCTGCCACGTTGATCTTCCTGCGCCCACCACTGAGCACTATAACAGATGCCTGCCAATGTCAATGTGATTGGACGTGATTAGATCTACTGCGCCTTCTTTACACAATGTCCATATCAGACGGATACGCTGTGTATTTTCCACCCTGGAATTGCAGGCGGAAAATCTGCAGGGTTTGCAGTAGCAGCAGAGCAGATGAGGTTTTACAAGTTCTCATCCACACTTTACACTCGATATATGCTGCTATGGATGTCGCCCTTTGCAATGCATAGGGTCAAATCCGCAGCAACAATAACTGTACCTGTAAGGGTACTTTCACACTAGCGGCAGGGGACCTACGGCAGGCTGTTCCGGTGGGTGAACAGCCTGTCGGATCCGTCCTGCCGCTAGTTCACATGTGCCCCCACACTGCCGCTCCATCCCCATTGACTATAATGGGATTGGGGGCGGAGTTCCGAAGTTCCGATGGCACTGCACGCTGAGAGGCGGCCGGACTAAAAGTACTGCATGCAGTACTTTCAGTACGGCTGCCTCTCTGCGTGCGCTGCGGTGCTGCCGCCAGAACTCCGCCCCCGCCCCCATTATAGTGAATGGGGACTGAGCGGCAGTCCGGGGGGCACATGTGAACTAGCGGCAGGTCGGATCCGACAGGCTGTTCACCCACCGGAACAGCCTGCCGGAGGTCCCCTGCCGCTAGTGTGAAACTAGCCTCTCATATGGATTTTGTCATTTTATTTTTTTATTTTTTTTTATTTACTGTGGACTTCTCTTTACACTTTGTAGAGACTATTGCAGGCAGCCAGAATTTGATCATTTGAAAAAGACCTATCACCTCTCATGTCTGTGTTAGTAACTAAATGCATTCCCCATCTAATAAATCCGGAGCATCTTGTATCTCTGTGCTGTGCCATTCCTTTATTATTATTTCTACTAGAAGTTTATGAATTCATTTTGAAAGTGAAGGTCCTGATGGGTGTTACCAGTTTGGTGGGGGGGGGGTGTCCCTGCACAGGCTGACACTATCCAATCAGTGCTGCTGGAGTAAGACTGTGCAGGGACAGCCCCCCCCACCAACTGGTAACACCTATCAGGACTGGGGATGATCGAATCGACTTCGGATGAAACATCCGAAGTCAATTCGCATAAAACTTTGTTCCAATACTGTATGGAGCAGGAGCTCTGTACAGTATTAGAATGTATTGGCTCCGATAAGCCAAAGTTAATGCTCCGCGAGACTTCAGGTAACTTCATAAATTAATTTGTACTGTAAAAAAACATTTCCCGAACTCGAGTTCGGTTTGAAGGTACCAATTGGAACCGAACCCGAATTCGGGAAATGGTTTCCTTACAGTACAAATTAATTTATGAAGTTATTACCCGAAATCTTGCGAGACTTCGCGAAGCATTAACTTCAGCTCATCGGAGCCAATACATTCTAATACTGTATGGAGCTCCTGCTCCGTACAGTATTGGAACGACGTTTTATGCGAATCGATTTCAGATGTTTCATCCGAAGTCGTTTTGCTCGTCCCTAATCAGGACCTTCACCTTCAAAATGCTAGCAGTTCATTTATAACTTCTAGCAGGAATAATTAAGTAATAGCACATCATAGAGTTATAAGAATAGATCCTCCAGAATCGTTATTACAAGGGGGGGTGCAAGTAGTTGCTAAAACAGACATGACAGGAGAGGTGACAGGTTCTCTTTGGCAACTCAATATTGTGACGCTGCACACGTAAAAATGATCGCCTTCATCTTAAATATGTATCTAATAATCTTATTTGTGTGCTGCTGGCATAGCATTGCTTTACATCTGTGACAGTGTAGCACTTGTATAATGCCATTAAAGGAAAGGGGCTAAAACATTTGTGTCCGTGGGTCTCAGATGTTAAAGCAAAAGAAAAGATAATTGAAGACATGAAGCTGACACTTATCGAGCAGGAGCAGACACAGGAAGAACAAGAGCAAGCACTTGAAGCCAAAACACAAGAAGCGGAGAAATTAGCTGAAGGTAAGTGTTCCACATGGAAAAGGTAATTCACGTTCAAGAGAACACCGCTGTGGACATTGCTTCATGTCTCTGTTTCTATGTTATTTATGTGTCCATGAAATTTGGTTGATTGCCAATATGGGCACCATAAATGCACACTGGGATTGTACACAACTTTCAGGGCAAATTGGAATTTCATTCATTTATTTTTTTTTTATTTCTATTTTTGCCCTCAAAATGAAGTTTCCCAGGAATAGTCGGCAATTTTTGCCCTCAAAAATGGAGTCATGTGATAAAGTAGACATGTTGTTCATGTAGTAGTAATGTAATATAAAACCTGCTTTTCCGTTCCCTCCATTTTAATATACTATAGCAAAGATAATCACTTGCAATAAGTTTGTGCCCGTAACAATGTTCCAACTAATTGTATGTGTTAACCCAGCATTAACCATAATCAATATAATCCTCCCAATTTTATACAGTTTATGCATCTGTCATGTATGTGCTGCCAAACGGGGAATATGGGAGCTATTAGCGGCCAGAAATAAAATGAAAACGGAAAAACTAAAATTGAAATGCAAATACCTTTTTGACATTTCTTTTGCCACCCATGTGTGAAGATTCCATGCCAAAATTAAAAATAAAATTAAATAATTAAATTTGCAATTTAATTTTTAACTCAAGCATAAGTAATATGTGATAAATAAAATTAAAAAAGCCTTTTGTCATTTAATTTTCATTACTCACACTGGTATTTTAAGGTGAAATGAATAAAAAAAAACAAAATGGATAAGCAATATTTTCAGATAAATTTTTCATCCCTGAAGGCAATTTCATTGCCAAAATTAAAATTAAAATGAACAGCGCCACCTGTTGCTGATTTGATTTTCATTTCATCCTCTTTTTTTCTTTTTCATTTTACATCCGCCCATTCACCGCTTGTCACTTACTGTTGTGTAGAGGGCCCTCTATTGGATTTACAGATACACGAGCCGGATATTTATTGACCTGTGACAGAGCAGAGAAATGATGCTATTGAAGTTGTTGTGCGGAGCACTCTCTAGTGCAATCACAGACTTGTTCTCAGCTCATATGTCTGTAATTCCAACAGAGAGTGCTCTATGTTCAGTCTGGAGCTGATTAACATCTATTTACACGCTGAGCCCGGCCCACTAGTACTAATGAACATTTATTTGAATACTAGCAGAAGGACCCGGCTTATCACGGGTATATTTCCACTATTTGATTTCATGTTTGTGTTTGTCGTATGTATCGACAGTATCTCCCATACCAGTGAACTCCACAGCCCCCCGCCCCATTAGCAGTGACCTCCACAGCCCCCCGCTCCCTTAAAGAGGACCTGTCACCGCTCCTGACATGTCTTTATTAATAGCTTCATGCATTCCCCATGTAATAACAATTCTGTGTCATCTATTCCTATGTCTCTATGTTGTGCCGTTCCTTTATTATTTCTACTAGAAGCTATGAATGAATTGCTAGCAGTCTGCAGTAAGGGTACAGAGGGGAGGTAACCAGTTGGGGGGGTGTACCTGCACAGTCTGACAACGGCAGCACTGATTGGATAGAGTGAGACTATGCAGGTACACCCCCCCCCCCCCCCCAAACTGGTTACCTCCCCACTGTACCCTTACTGCAGACTGCTAGTAATTTATTTTTTCTACTAGAAGTTATAATTAAAGGAATGGCACAACATAGAGCCATAAGAAAAGATGCTCCAGAATTGTTATTACATGGGGAATGCATGGAGCTATTAAAACAGACATGTCAGGAGAGGTGAAAGGTCCTCTTTAACAGTGAACTCCACAGCCCCCCACCCCTTAACACTGACCCCTCACAGTGAGCCACCTCTTTAAAATGTGACCTCCACAGCAGCCCACCGCTTTTAACTTTGACCTTCACAAAAGCCCGCCCCTTTAAGGCACAATTCACACATCCGCAACGTGTTTTGCGGAACCGCGGATCCACAAAACACGGACAGCGGCAATGTGGGTTCCACATTTTGCGGACCGCACATTGCCGGCACTAATAAAATATGCCTGTTCTTGTCTGCAATTGCGGACAAGAATAGGACATGTTCTATTTTTTTGCGGAATGGAAGTGCAGACCCGGAAGTGAATGGGTCTGCAATTCCGTTCCGCAAAATGCGAATGTGAACGGAGCCTAACAGTGACCTCCACAACACCCCATCTGCCATCGTGCACCTGATAAATGTAAGTGCCCCCCACATGCGGCCATTGCCCCCCATCACCCCCACATGCCCCCTGCTGCCATGTACTCTCTGCCGGCTTTGATGGCAGCCGCTCAAGAAAAGGAGCCGCTGCCATCAGCAGAGAGTGTCTGCTGAACAATTGCGGACAAGAATAGAAGATCGGGGCCGCGCTCTGGAAATGCGGACGGGGCTATCCCAGGGCACTTTTAAACAGAACAAGAAAGAGGGTGTCGTTGATTGGCAGAGATTCTGCAGTCCACAAGCCAGCGAAAGCCAAGTCCGCGGTTAGAGTTCCTTTTGTGTCTGTGTTTGATCGGGACAGTGGAGATATTGCCCACATCCTTAAAAAGGAGTGGCATATACTACAAAGAGGTCTACCAGACATTGAAGAATTTAAAGTCCCACCAATGATGGCCTACAAGAGGAACTCTAATCTGCGTGACAGGCTGGTAAAAACTGATGTTGGCGGCCTGGGTCTGGGCACACAAAGGCTTTTGGCCCCACGAAAAAATGGCACTTTTCCATGTTTGTCTTGTTGCAATTGCGGTAACATTCTTAAAGGGAACCTGTCACCGGGATTTTGGGTATAGAGCTGAGGACATGGGTTGCTAGATGGCCGCTAGCACATCTGCAATACCCAGTCCCCATAGCTCTGTGTGCTTTTATTGTGTAAAAAAAACGATTTGATACATATGCAAATTAACCTGAGAGGAATCAGAGCTTGAAAATATGACTTCTCTGGTCACACAAGTAAGATATGACTCTGATGTTAATATGCATAAAAGGCGGGAAGTTCAAAAATGCATAAAACCAATCGAATTCGTCTGCAAATGAAATTAAAAGTGTAATTTATATGTTTAGGGTAACACAATGAACATTTAGAAACGCTCAGTGAGGGTAGCACAGTAGAGGTGACAGGTTCCCTTTAAAGGGGACCACTTCTCTCATCCTTATAGTGGCAAGAAGTACAAGATTAATGGCTACTATACATGCAGCTCACGAGATGTTGTGTATGTTATACAATGCCCTTGTAGTCTCATCTATGTAGGTGAGACTACTATGGAGATCCGTGAACGGATTAATAAACATAAAAGCACAATTCGCAAGGCAAACTTGGACAAACCAGTAGCCAAACACGTGGAGGCCGGACGCTCTGTCAATCAATTGCGCTTTAGGGTGATAGACAGTGTGGGCACCCGACGCAGGGGTGGAGACAAAGACGCTGTGCTCAGAAAAAAAGAATTAAAATGGATATATACCCTAAGGTCCTTGCAACCCTTTGGACTCAATCTTGAGTTCAACGTTGCAGGGATCAGTTAGGTCTTCATCCGTATGAGTATTGTTTTATATGCTTTTACACAGGATATTTATAGCATCTTATTGATGGAGATATTTTTTTGTTACAATCCTTATGCCTGATATCTGTGGGGCATCCTCAGTATGGCTTGTTTGCACAAATTACTTTTACATCGTGCGATATGTGCTTATTCCTTCTCATGAGTACACAATATACCTTGGGGTTCCGTTTGGTAAAATCTGCAATCTATGTGTCAGTTTGATATAACATTAGAGCGTGGCTATCAATAACATATACACTTACAGCGGTCATGTGATTGAGGTTGTCGGTCACGTGACTTGCACGTCGGCTATGACGCCGCTGGTGCCGGCGTCTCTGATTTGTTGTTGACGCCGCTGTTTCAAGCCCGCGAGATTTGACTAAACTTCGTACTGTCGCAGACAATAGACATATACTGACATGCGCAGTTACTCCGCCGGCACGCCAAGTGTTGCACGAGTCTTGTTGATGGGAAGCCCGCACAGGTGAGACAGACAGGCGTATACATATTAAGTAAGTACTGCTGTGGGATTCTATTACCATTGGTTACAATTAGATTTTCTCCATCGATCTTTCCCCTCACCCATGACGGCACCCAGTGCGACTCAGGACCTCCCATCAGGACAGGAAACCTGAGAAGATAAAAAGGACACACCTCCACCCAACACCAGTTCAGGTTTCCTGTCCTCCGGATGGGAGTTCCTGAGAAGCAGCAGTAGTACTGCACGACATACCTCAGAAGAAGAAGCACCAGCGCTGGGGGGGGTCTGTGGCTATGCCGTGGGAAGACCTATCCCTGGGGAGCGGTAGTTCTGTGGCCGTGCCGGAAGCCGCTCCCCACAAGTCTGCCTGCGCCCGCACTCGCTGCCGGTCCTGCGGGGAGCCGCTGTGGCCGTGTTCAGGCGGCTCCCCATGCCGGCTTGCCCAGTTTGAGAATGGCGCCCGCGCTTATGCGCATGCGCGGGGCCATCTTTCAGGGCTGGCCGATGACGGCGGGGGGGGCGGGGCTTCTCCCTCGACGCGCAGGACCCGGAAGTGAGGGCCGAGGCGCGTCTTTTAAAACTATAAATGCGGCAGCAGGTGCAGGCAGCCAGCGGAGGCACAGTGTGTTTGTGCTGAGGTAGGATCCAGCTAGCAAGCATGTCGGAGCCTACAGATGGACGCGCTGAACCCCTGGACCCCTTGAGGCCTGCAAGTCCGGTACTGGTCCTAAGGATGGGGAAGGAAAAATTCACATGGTGAGAACGTTCCTTTTTTTTTACTAATAAGGTGTTTCTGTCTTAGATCCCAAAGCCTCCAAAAAAGTCGTCTTCCAAGTCAAAACACAAAGAGTGTGCAGATTGTAAGACGACTCTATCTGCATCCTATCAGAAGCCTCTGTGTACGGCATGTATAGACAAACTGGTAGCGGAACAGTCCCAGACCCTTACAAGATCTATGAGGTCCTTAATCAAAGCATCCTTCAAGACATTCAGTAAAGGCCGTGCCAGATCCCCGGATAAAGCCACAGAATGTGATAGTATGGAAATGGACTCATCCGATAGTGAGGCCAGAGAATCCGGGCAGCTAGATTCCAGTAATTCAGATTCCTCGGACGAGGAATATTCAGGGAAGTCCTTCTTTTCCCCTGAGGATACGCAGCCATTATTAAAAGCGGTCCGAGCAACTATGCAGCTGGAAGACATTAAGCAGACCAGATCAGTTGCGGATCAGGCCTTCCAGGCATTAGGCCCTAAAAAGCATAGGGTTTTTTCTATGCATGAAAGCATGCAGGCGATTATTAAAAAAGAGTGGAAAAATCCTGACAGAAAGTTCTTTATACCTTCCTCTGTTAAAAGAAAATACCCTTATGAAGAAAAAGTGTCCTCAAGTTGGGATAGGGCCCCTACGGTGGATGCACCAGTCGCCAAAATTGCAAAAAAGTCTGCCCTCCCATTTGATGATTTAGGTTGTCTTTCTGACCCGTTAGATAAAAAAGCGGACATATATCTTAAACGGACTTGGGAGACATCGGCCGCCTGTCTCAGACCGACAGTCGCAGCCACCTGGGTTTCCCGGTCACTGAGACTATGGATTGACCAGCTAGAGTCACATCTTAAAGAAAAAAGACCTAGAGAAGAGCTCCTAGCTTCTCTCCCCACCTTCTCAAAAGCAGCTGATTTTTTAACGGATGCCTCCACTGATGTGATGCGCTTTTCCGCCAGAGCCTCTGCTATGACAAATGCGGCTAGAAGAGCTATTTGGCTTAGATCCTGGAAGGGTGACCAGGGATCTAAGCCCAGACTCTGTGCCCTTCCGTGTGAAGGCGACAGATTATTTGGATCATCTTTAGATGACATCCTGGAGAAGGCCTCTGACAAAAAAAGGGGGTTTCCTGTCCCTCAGAAGCCCCCCTTTTTTCGTAGGCCCCAGCAGAGCTTTAGAAGGCAGAGGGGCAAGCCCTACGATAGGAAAGAGAGAGATCGATTTCAAAGGAAATCTAGCGGCTTTCTTTTCAAATCCCAGGATAATAAAAAAGATAAGCAGCAATGACGCCGGGCTCCAAGTTGGGGGGAGACTCTCTTCCTTTCTCCCTGCTTGGTCAAAGGTCACCCAAAACAAATGGGTTTTGGGAGGGATAGCAGAGGGAGTCAGATTGGAGTTTCTCTCCTACCCCCAAAATTTCTTCACCCACACTCCAACTCCGAAAGATCCCTTAAAATCCACAGTTTTAGAGGCAGAGGTTCAGTTGTTATTGGACAAAGGAGTCGTTTGTCAGGTTCCCATAGAAGAGGAGGGCAGGGGGTATTACTCCCCACTCTTTCTAGTAAAGAAACCCAATGGGTCCTTTCGAATGATTCTAAATCTAAAACGACTAAACAAGTTCCTGAAATACAAAAGATTCCGGATGGAAACGATAAAAACAACTATAGACCTGCTATACAAAGATTGCTGGATGGCAAGTATAGACTTAGAGGATGCTTATTACCACATCCCTATTCATCCCTCCTCCCAAAAGTATTTGAGAACGGCAGTCCAAGTGAAGGGCCAGCTTCTGCACCTGCAATACAGGGCCCTCCCGTTTGGGGTCTCACAAGCCCCGAGAATTTTTACAAAGATTGTGGCGGAGATGGTGGCATTCCTCCGATTGTCCAGGATAGTGTTAGTACCCTATCTGGACGACTTTTTGTTCATAGCCCAGACGAAGGTACAGTTACAGACGGATCTTGTCCTGGTGTGTTCTCTACTGAAAGATCTGGGATGGAAGATCAATCGAGAAAAGTCTTGCCTAACCCCCTCTCAAAATTGCGTATTTTTAGGGATGCAGCTAGATTCCAGGGCTCAGAAAACATTCCTTCCTCAGAAGAAGATAGTTTCAACAAAGAAACATGTTTGGATCCTTTTCCGCTCCTTCCGATGTTCCATCAGGAAGGCGATGGCAGTATTGGGGCACCTGACGGCTACGATTCCCGCAGTGCCGTTTGCTCAGATTCACACAAGATCGTTACAGTGGGATATCTTAAAGAAATGGAATGGTCTTCCACAAACACTAGAGGAAAAATTTCATCTCTCCTCCAGAGCAAGGTATTCCCTCCTATGGTGGACATCCGAGAAGAATCTTTCGGCAGGGATGCCCTGGTCCTTCATAGAACCCATACGGATAACAACAGACGCCAGTCCGTGGGGTTGGGGGGCTCATTCAGATGGGAAATATTGGCAGGGAAGATGGGATCTAAGAACCCGAGCCTGCACATCAAATTACAAGGAACTCAGGGCAGTAGAAAGAGTTCTAAGGGTGGCAGTTCCAGATGTCTTGAACAAAAAACTGGTCTTTTACTCGGACAATTCAACAACAGTGGCCTATATAAATCACCAGGGCGGAACAAAAATACCATCCCTAATCTTCCTCTGCCAGGAAATTTTCAAAATAGCAGAAGACAGGAACCTGCTCCTATCTGCAATACATCTAAAGGGAAAAGAGAACACGGTGGCCGACTTTTTAAGCCGAGTGGAACTCAGCCAGGCAGAGTGGAGTCTGAACGAAGAAGTCTTTTCCCAGATTGTCTTAAGGTTTGGGACTCCAACTATAGACCTCTTCGCTGCCCGGAAGAACAGGAAGACAGAGAGGTTCTTCTCTTTAAATCACACAGAGAACCCCACGGCCGTGGACAGTCTGGCCCAGGATTGGAGCCGAGAACGAGGCTATGCCTTCCCACCTATTTCCCTAATTCCTCACGTACTGAAGAAGGTACGGAGGGAGGGAGCCTCTATAATCCTGGTAGCCCCGAAATGGCCCAAAAGGATCTGGTACTCCACCCTGTTAAATCTAACCAGAAGCCCCCCCTGGACGATCCCTCCAAGGGAGGACCTCCTTCTCCAGGGGCCTGTATGCCACCCCAATCCGGAGATACTACAATTGGCAGTGTGGAGTTTGACAGGGGCATCTGGTTGAGTAGAGGGCTCTCTAACAAGGTTGTTTCCACCCTTTTAGGCAGTAGGAAAGCTACAACAGCCAGGAAATATAATAGAGTGTGGAATATCTTTGCTTCCTTTCTAGGGTCTAGCCCTGATCCATTTAAACCTCCAGAAATACCTAAAGTTTTAGACTTCTTGCAGGCAGGGTTAGACAAGGGACTCAAAGCCTCAACCCTAAAAGTACAGGTATCCGCCTTGAGCTATTTTTTCGACTATCAGTTAGCAATGCATCCTTGGGTCAAACGTTTTCTTTCTGCCGCGGCCAGAATCCATCCTTCTGTAAGGCCTCTTTCCCCTCCATGGGATTTAAACAGGGTCTTGACAGCCCTAACCGATAAGCCATTTGAGCCCTTGTTAGAGATCCCAATTGACATCCTGTCCATTAAAATGGCTTTTCTACTGGCA